>NC_056737.1:139072078-139132078 GCF_019279795.1 Protopterus annectens | reverse complement strand
ACTCCCCACACCAGATACTTCACAATGTGATTCATGTTGTTCTCATGGTACAAGACTGTTCATGTCTCTACAAAGATATCACTGCCTTCTGATATACCCAGTTAGCTTGACTGCTCATGTACAATTATTTCATTGCAGAAGATTTCACTCATAATAAGTAAACAGTCTGAAGAAATGCCACAGTAAATACCATAATGGCATTTAAAGGAAAATAAATGATTACTAATAAATACTATACTATATTAGAGTATACTTCACAATGTATATAAAGCTAGTCAGCAGATGTCCTTTCTTAACATGCGGGACTTAATTAGAAAAAACACATTTGTCCTGCATCCATAATTACTGATAACAAAATATGTAAAGGCAAACATTTAGGATCATAGCTAACTTGTATGTCTCATATTATTTTGAAATGCAGAAAAAAATGCAAGTTATAGACCAGTAATTGGAAGGACCTCCAAATTCACAAAGGATTTCTGGGATAATAAGACCAGCTTTCCTTGCCTCAACTTCTCCTATAATCAGGTTTTCAAACCTAATGAAAGTGAAAGAAATTCAGGGCTACTCCTATGTAGGTAAGAATACATCCACACTCTGAGTCTGAAGCCAGGGAAGCAAAGTAGTGAGAATGTTTGCCATTTTCTGAAGAAGAGTAACCCTCCAGCTGGTGGATTGTGAATCAGAGAAAGAAAATTGGCTGCTACACTGCAAATTGTTTAAATGAAGGGGGGGGGCTACATATCTTTGTTCTTGGTTTATTGTCTGCATTAATCTAAACAGCAGGAAATGTAGTTCTCTTGCTTGTAGCAGTAAGTAAGTATGATGTTTTTTTTTCTGCGACTCAACTGTGGTATTTGGTGGTGTGGACTGTGCATTGTGTGACAGCAATTACACTGAGCAACTTTTGACATATAAGAGAATAATACATTCTGCATCACAGATAAGACTTTAAATGACTGAAGGAACATTTATTATTGCAATGTTTTATTAAATAATCTTGGTATACTTAGCTGAGCATCTTTTCATCCACAATATCTCTTCACTCATCAACCACAACCCTATTTTTTCATGAGGTTGAGGTATTGTGTCAGCTGGAACTCCCTCTCTCAATTCCGCACCACTCTCCTACCATCTTCAACGGTTAAGCTAGACTGTCACAAGTTTCATTCTTGAAGGGTATCAGTCTCTTGGCAGAACATCCTTGCCTCCTCTGGACTTTTTCTTGACTCTCCCAAATCTGATTTATCAAATCATCTTCTGCTTTCCTGCAAATGTGAATAAACTACTGTAATCTGTTCTCCTTGACCTGTCTAGAACTTAGGCCATTATTCTTCTGTCCCGCAATGCTAGCCATCTCAGGCATGTCCATCTTCTTCACGTCATGCTTCTTTGGTTGATCTTCCTTAACTGTCCAGGTTTCTATGCCTTACAGAAGCACAGATGGATTCACCTTACCTTTCAGCTTCTTTTGCATTTGACTGTACTACTGCTTCTAACACTTTGTGCCAGCTAGCTGCAACACTTCTGATTGTATTTTTGACCTCCTCATTCAGACTTCCATTTTTCTTAACCAAATCACTATTTTATTGACACTATTAACCTGTTCCACTATTTTCACTTCTTTATTTTCAGAATCTTCTGATTCCCCCATTTGCTGATTTGGCAACTGGCTTGTCGATACTTAGTTCCATCCTAGATGACTTCAGTTTTTGCATTCCAGTCCCCTGTAATTTGCTAAAACTCCTGTTCAGAGTCTGGTTGAACTGCCACATCATCGGCATTCAGCAGCTTTGCTGATCTGTCTCTTTCAACATTTTTGCTCATGTAGTCCATCAGCAGCAGCAATATTTGTGGCTCAGGGCTGTAGACTACCTCTGCGAGTCTAAGAACTGTTTTACTCATGTCATTGACTCCTTGTTCATAGCCTGCATTAACTACACCAAAGTTTCTTGGACATTGAACCAAAGCAGGACTGCTCAAATCATTTTCTTGGGACCTTGTTATATGCTTTCTCCAAGTTTGAGAATGCCCATTTGGACATTTCCCCATCTCTAGGTTCTTTTTCCACTGTTTGTCCCACTGTAAACATCAGGTCAATTGTATTGCATTCTATACTGAATGTGAACTGTTCATCTCCCATTTAACTTTCTACTAGTCAGTGTCTTTAGTTTCCACTCACCTTCTTTGCCAGTTTCATGTGGTGTGACAGAGCTCCTCCTGCAGTTATGAATATCCCCTTTGTTTTTGTATAGTGACACTCCAGTCATCTGTGTACACTTCTGTTTCATTACTAATACCCCTAGAAGCCATCTTTCCCTAATGCACTCCAAATCTTTTTCTTTTATTTTTCTCCTCACAGCTGACCATTAGGTACTACCAACTCTTACCCCCATTCATTAACTCTGCTAGGTCTGATTTCCTCAGCACTAACCAAACCTCTTCCTGGGCTGGAAAGGAGGTTGATAACACTGGTGCAGCATCATACTGCTGCCTGTGAGTATGCTATAACCTGCCACCCCTCATGTGCCTTGTGAGCACCACTGTGGCTCTTTTTGGTATGCCATAATATGTCACCCCTCAGGTGCGTTGTGAGCACCACTGTGGCTGTTTTTGGTATGCCATTACCTGCCACCTCTTAGGTGCCTTGTGAGCACCACTGTGGCTGTTTTTGGTATGCTATAACCTGCCACCCCTCAGGTGTCTTGTGAGCACCACTGAGGCTGTTTTTGGTGTGCCATAACCTGCCACCCCTCAGGTGCCTTTTGAGCACTTGTGAGTACCACCGTAGCTGTTTTTGGTATGCCATAACCAGCCACACCTCAGGTGCCTTGTGAGCACCACTGTGGCTGTTTTTGGTATGCCATAACCTGACACCCCTCCGGTGATTTGTGAGCACCACTGAGGCTGTTTTTTGGTATGCCATAACCTGCTACCCCTCAGGTGCCTTGTGAGCACCACTGTGGCTGTTTTTGGCATGCCATAACCGGCCACACCTCAGATGCCTTGTGAGCACCACTGAGGCTGTTTTTCATATGCCGTAATCCGCCACCCCTCAGGTGCCTTGTGAGTATCACTGTGGCTGTTTTTAGCATGCCATAACCTGCCACCCTTCAGGTGCCTTGTGAGCACCACTGTGGCTGTTTTTGGTGTGCCATAACCTGCCACCTCTCAGGTGCCTTGTGAGCACCACTGTGGCTGTTTTTGGTATAGGTTGATAGGTAGGTACTAGGCTATTGGCCCTAGGGCCGATATAAGCCCAGCCAAATGGTGCCTTGGCTTTCACCACCCAAGAAAATTATTTTCTTGTGCCCCTGTCGAGCAGAGCCACAGAAGTGATCCCCGGGGTGAATTTCCTATCTCCCATCCAATCATCAAGATTTTTCTTGAAGAGTGCTAATGAGGAGCTTTGTTTGATATAGATAGGTAGTTTGTTACAGAGTACGGGAAGTCTCTGGGATAGGAATAGGTTTAGGTCCCTAGAGCATGTAGCTCAGAGGGATTGGGATTTAAGTGGAGCATGTCCAACAGCTCTGGGTTTGACATAGCTTTGTATGTTAGGCAGAGATTGCCTCTGAGTAGGCGATATGCGATGGAGTAAAGCTGGAGTTTTTTGAGACAGTCTGCGTAGGGCATCTGTTTGAGGCCGGTAATCCTCTTTGTGAGGTATTTCTGTGGCCTTTCCAGTTGTTGTAGATGTCTTGTGAGGTACATACCAAAAGGGGCATTGTACTCTATAGTGGGTCTAATGAGTGATGAGTAGAGGGGAACAATGATCTCTTTTTTCCTGGATGAGAAACCTTTTGTGATGAGGTGTGCCACGTAGAAGGATTTCCTGACTACTGTGGCGATGTGATTATCAAAGGAGAGACTACTTTCCACCTGTGTCCCAAGGTCTCTTATCACACTTTCAGTGCATAGTAGACTACCACCTATGTGGTAGTTCATGGGTACAGAGTTTTTACCAAAAAGGATGACAATGCACTTTTTGGCATTGAGCTTGAGGCCATGGCTTTGACATCAGGCATCTGTCTCAGTGAGGCCCTTTTGTGGGATGTCTACATCATTAGGAGTTTTGATTATGGCTCCTAGTCTGCAGTCATCTGCGAACATTGTTAGCCAAAGACCTTCTGTGTTAGCCTGTACTTCAGAAAAGTAGATACCAAACAGGAGAGGACGCAGGACTGAACCCTGTGGTACTCCACCTGTCACTGGTCTGAAGTTGGATTTAGAGTCTGCTACTTTCACAGTGTGGGTTCTGTCAGTGAGCCAGTTGGCAACCCATCTTGTGACATAGGGATTTATACGTAGTTTAGTGAGTTTATCTATAATTCCAGAGTGGGGATGGTGTTGAAATCCTTGGCGAGATCTAGATAGGCTGTGTGAACCACCTTAACCTCGTCTACAGTTTTTGTGACCACTTCAAAGAAGTCTATCAGGTTTAGGAGCCATGATCTGCCTTTTACAAACCCAAACTGGGTAGGGTACAGAGTTTGGAGATTACCAATGATATTGTTTATAAGTTCTATGATGATACGTTCCATAGCCTTGCAGACCAGGCTCATCAGGTTAATGGGGCGGTAGTTCCTGGGGTCCGTGGTGGCACCCCCTTTGTGGAGTTGGATAACCGTTGCTGTGCACCATTCAGTGGGCACAAAGCCTGAGAGGAGGCTATGACTGAACATGGTACTTAAGTTGGGTGCCAGTTCATTCTGTAGTTCATGTAGAATGCAGCCTGGCATGTTGTCAGGTCCCATGGATGCTGTGTTTTTGGCTTTGGAGAGTGTGTTTTTTACCTGTGCAGCCGTCATTACAGGAACTTTGTATTCTTCTGGTATAGAGATGGGCCCTTTAGGGGGTGAGAGAGGGGTAAAATTAGCACTGAACCTATCTGCCAGGATGTTGGCAATATCAGTTGGTTCTGTATATTTAGTGCCATTGTGTTGTAACTCAGAGCAGATCTGAGTGTTGCAATTGAGATTCTTGACATAGCTATAGAATGCTTTGTGGTTGTCTTTAGAATCAGTGGTGATTTTGTTTTTGTAAGTAGCTTTGCATGATTTTCTGAGAGATCTAAGCTTCTTACTGCGGCTGACCAGGGAGTTCCTCCAATCATGGGATTTAACTCTTTTTGCAACAGTTTCTTTCTTCTGTTGTAAAGTTTGTTTATGGCAGGGGACCACCAGATTGGCTTTCTTTTTTTGGAGGATAGCATCCTGGTTCTGTTAGGGATTGCACGATCCATGCACTCGTGTAAGTGCTTATGAAGTGCATTTGTATAGGATTCAGCCGTTGTACCTCTATTGTCCGTCAGCGTGGATGTTGTGAAGTTTGCCACTTCTGTCTTAAGAAGTGTGAAGTTGGCTTTGGAAAAATTTTTTACAGTGGTTTTCCTAATGGTGGGTGGGGGTGGGATGTGGATGTCTAAGGTGATTAGCTTGTGGTCGGATCTGACCGAGGAATTGACCTCTGGAGTGGAACACCAGTTGACCATGTTGGTAATGACCAGGTATAGGATGTTCATTGTGTTTCTCTGTTGCAGTCATTACATTTGGGTAATCTGCTGGCAGGTTGCCATCAGTTGGCCTGATTAACAAAGTCTTGGGTCCTGCATTGGTTGCTGTCCCTTCTTCCATGACATCAGGTCATCAGGGGTATAAAACATGCAGCTGATGCCATTATATCAGTCTTTCTTGCCGTGCGGTGCCCGAAGCAGAAGCAGTTCGCAAGTGCCGGTCGGGCGACTCCAGAAATTTTCGTTTTCGAGTTTCAGATCCGAAGTCTTCAACTAAAAGCTAAGTACCCCGTTGGGGAAACTTTTTCTTGCTCCTTACCGATGTCAGTAAAAGTTAATAATTGTATTACTTGTGGGAAGCAAATACCTGATAAGGATTTTCATTTGTACTGTATTCCTTGCCTAGGCCCTGACCACGACGTACCTTGCTTTTGGTTTTGTGCTTTATTCTATCAGCGCACTATCCATCGTTGGTACATTTTTGCTAATAAATATTTCAGATCTTGGTTTAATTATCCAGAAATGACGTTGGTTAGCCATCCGACTACCGGAATACCGAAAAAACACAAAGAAAAAGACAGAGATAGGCCGCTGAGGTCCAAAACTGCCGACGACGCTTCTCCTAAGCCAGTCTCCAGTTCGCCGGTACTCAGAGAGGTGCTTTTGCAGCCCCTGATACCCACTACTTCTGATTCACAGGCCTCTACTGAGACCCATTCAGAGTCCAGTATGCCACAAAATGCTTCTCATATGGAACCCGCGGATGTATCTACCTTGGATGGGTCTGGAGCCACTGAGCAGACACCCGCTTCTGAGGATGTATTCAGGCCTACAGACTTGCATATTAAACCAACTCCAATTTTAGTACTAAGGCCTAAATCTCGATCTAAGTCTAAAAAACCGATGCCCAGGCCACATGTTCAGACGCCATGCCTAAAAAACAAATGATCAAAATGGCTGAAGATTTAATTACTCTAATCAGGGGTAGTCAACCCCCCCCCCCCTCCAAAAGGCCTAGGATTGAACTTGACTATGAATCTTCTGAACAGGACTCTTCTGACTCTTCTAATGATCTGGATTTGTCATTACCTACTTATGAGGATTCTGATGCAGAGGATTCCATTCCCTCTGCCTCTCTGCCTGAGGATTTCTCTTTTGGGGAAACTTTACATACCTTAAGGAAGAATTTCCACTGGGAAAGTCAGGATTTCTCTGAATCCAAAAAGAGGCTTAGGGATTTCCTTCTTCTCCCTCAGCATAGGCCTTTGGCTATACCTCCTTTATTAGACATTGTTGATGTGTTTTCGGAATCCAGTATGGCCCATGATTCCTTGCCTCCAGCCCTTAGCAAACCAGACAGGTACTACAGCATTCCTGAGTCCCACAAATTCCTTTTTAAGAATCCTGTTGCGGACCCTGAAACTATTTCTCAAGGGCCCAAGGGCATTAAGGCTTCTACTGCTAAAAATCCTACCCCTTCTGATAGAGACTCCAGGGCGCTGGATGAATGGGGTAAAAAGGTTTATACTTCTGCAACCTTAGCAATCAGGGCTTTAAACTGTCAATTCCATATGCTAAAATATCAACAGCATATCATGGGACTGCTTAAACAGAAAATGATGTTGATTTCTGATTGTGTGGAGAATAAAGATTTACAGGATTCATTGCATTCAGCTGAACAAGTTGGCAAACATACTTTGCAACATGGTTTTGATTCTTTCGAGGCCTCTTGCAGGGCTGCTGTTACTGGGTCTGTGCTTAGAAGGTATGATTGGCTTAAGGAGCAATCTTTGCCTGATCATGTTAAAGCAAAACTTTTGGATGCTCCTTTACAGCAGGACCGCCTGTTTGGCAATAAGGCTGAAGAAGTTCTAAAAAAGATGGAAGATAAAGCTAAATCTATGCAAACTATGAAAGATTTCTTACACGTGCAACCTCCTAGATTTAGTAAGCACTGGCCTACTAAGAACTGGTCCTTTCCAGCTCCTTCCAGAGCCACTCCAGCCAAACCCAGACATTATAAAAGCACCAGGTTCCAGACCCAAGGGACTTTCAGAACTAAGCAATGGGGTGCTTCCACTTCCAAATCTGGAAACAACAAGGCACCACCCTATTGTCAACAGTCTCAATGACTTCCCTTTAAAATTACCAAGCACTTACCTCTTAGCTGCCCCTTTGGGGGGAAAACTGGCTCTTCATTCAAGCAACTGCAAACTTATAACCCAGGACAAATGGGTTTTAAATATAGTGTCCCAGGGATACAGATTTCATTTCCACATGCTGCCAACTCCAAATGGGTGGCCAGACCTGCCCCCAAATCAGTGGGCACAGGCTCAGAAACAAGTACTTTCCCTTCTGAACATGGGAGTTTTTCAACTAGTACCAGAAGAGGAAAAGGGACAAGGTTTCTATTCCAGACTTTTCCTGGTACCCAGAAAAGACAAATCATGGTGTCCAATTCTGGACATGTCTACTCTAAACACCTTTCTGGACATTCCAAAATTCAAGATGCTGACTCTTCACCAGTTACTTCCTATGCTAGGCAAGGATGCCTTGTTGGCAACTCTAGATTTAAAAGAGGCTTACCTGCATATCCCAATCTGGGAATCTTGCAGAAGATACCTACGCTTCAAAGCAGGCTGCATGCATTATCAGTTCTCTGCACTGCCCTTTGGCTTGTCTACTGCGCCCAGGGTATTCACAGAGTGCCTGGCTCCAATAATTGCATTTTGCAGGCAAAGAAATATTCAGATATATCCATACCTGGGCAATTGTCTAATTCAGGCAGAAAACCAGGCCATTCTTCTAAAACATCTGGCATTTGTAAAAAGAGTTCTAACCTGTCTAGGGTACACCATAAATGAAAAGAGATCTCAGCTGGTACCCTGTCAAAAAATTACATTCCTGGGTGCAAGCTTGAATACAACTGCCCAGATGGCTTTCCTTATGACTTAAAAGCAAATTCATTTGGTGACTTACTTCAGACAGGTGGCCACAAAACCCTGCTATCTGCAAGGCAAATACTGCAAGCCTCGGGGTTCATAGCCTCCTGCATTCTTCTAATTCTACATGCAAGACTGCATATGAAGAAACTTCAGTGGAATTTAAAAAGTTTATGGAGTCAACGCTGTCACAGCCTGGAAACAATGATTCCTAAAATACCTTGCCTGTGCCTAGAGTTCCTATGGTGGGCAGAGGCCTGCCACCAAAACAAGGGACTGCCATTCACACCACCCCCTGCCACCCAAACCCTAATTACAGATGCATCAGATTATGCATGGGGGTCTCATCTGCCAGGGAAGTGCATTCAGGGCAAATGGAGCCCAAATCAAATGCACCTTCATATCAATCAAAAAGAAATGCTAGCTGTACAGAATGCACTGACAGTTTTCAAGGACTACCTTCATCCAGGACAATGACTGGTAAAGACGGACAACACCATGGTTATGTGGTATATAAACAAGCAGAGGGGTACACATTCCTACCCCCTCTGCAGACTAGACATGGCATTGTGGAACATGGCCTTGAGCTACCAAGTACAACTACAAGCCCAATTCCTGCCAGGAAAGCTGAATGTTCTGGCAGATGAACTAAGCAGAAATCTCATGGACCCACACGAATGGGAAACTTGAACCACAACTTTTCAACATATTGACATGCAAATGGGGGAGCCCAGACATAGATCCTTTTGCCTCACCTCAGAACTACCAGTTGGACAAATTTTGCACAAGAATTCATCACAAAAAAGCCTGGAAAGTGGATGCTGTGTCCTTCAGCTGGAAAAACCTATCAGTCTATGTCTTTCCCCCTCTGCCTCTGCTCTCCACAGTTCTATTAAAAGTCAAACAGGACAAACCAAAAATGATTTTGATTGCTCCAGACTGGTCTCGCCAACACTGGTACCCACTCCTGCGCAGTGTGTCACACATTTCACTGTGGCACCTGCCTCAGACACCTTACTTACTGTCTCAGCAGGAGAACCAAATTCTGCACCATCAGCTCCAAACATTGAATCTTGCAACCTGGCTAATCACTTAAATTCCCCCTTAGCATCCCTCAGCAAACCTGTGATGGATGTCATTTTGAAGGCGAGAAGAGCTAGTACTAGAAAATCCTATGCTGACAAATGGAAAAGATTCTGTGCCTAGAATCAATCTCAAGGGATGAGCACAGCAGTGCCCAATTTACCTCAGAGTTTGCAATACTTAACTGGGATGCTTCACAAGGGCCTGTCTTTCTTCCATAAAAATCCATGCCTCAGTCATTTCAGCTCATTACAACACAGACCCCCCCCCCTCTTCTCTCATCCTCTTCTAAAGCAGTATCTCAGAGGGGCCAAAAACTTGAGACCAGTTAGGAGAGCTCCAACCCCTGCCTGGGACCTTAACTTTGTATTGGAGAAACTCACTCTACCTCCTTTTGAGCCAGCTGCTACTGCAGACTTAAAATTTATTTTCTAGAAAACAGCCTTCCTTTTAGCAATCACTTCAGCTAGAAGGATATCTGAATTACAGGCCCTTATGGCAGTGGAGCCTTTCATCATCTTTCATGCGGACAGGGTGTCACTCAGGACCAATCCATCATTCATGCCCAAGTGGTATCCAGTGTGGCTCTTAATCAGTCCATTCATTTGCCAACTTTCTTTCCCAAACCACAGAACAAGGGGGAGTGGATTCTTCATTCATTGGATGTACACAGACAACTTAGATTCTACTTTGACAGGACTAAATCTCAAAGAAAATTTAAACAACTGCCGGTAGCATTTGCTGCAGGGGCAGAGGGGAAGGCTATTTGAAAGCAAACCATTTCTAAATGGATAAGCCATTGTATTCATTTCTGTTATAAACACCATGGAAAACCTACCCCCCTAGGGGATCAGATCTCATTCCACCAGGGCTGCATCTACTTCAACAGCCTTTCTCAGAGGTGTTCCTACTAGGGATATTCTAGAAGCTGGTACCTGGAGTTCAGTTCATACTTTCACCAAACATTATCACTTACCAATTTTCTCTAAATCCAGAGCTGGCATTGCCACTACTGTTTTGCAGGGCCTTATAGCTGGTCCTAATGCTGTATAAATCCATCCTCCCAACCATAGCTTTGGGAATCTACCCAAATGTAATGACTGCAACAGTGAAACACAATGAACATAGTACAGTTGTGTACACTTACCATAAATTTAGATGTTTGAGTGTATTCACTGTTGCAGTCCTGGTTACCCTCCCTCCAGCCCCCTGTTCTTCTCTTACTATACCTCTACTTTCTTTTACTATGCTTAAAAGCCTTTTTGGTGGATTTGCTCTTGTTTGGAGGTATATTTTTGTGTTTTTAATTTTATATATATATATATATATATATATATATATATATATATATATATATATATATATATATTGCTCCCCATTTGGGAGGGCACCTGACATCTGGGGCAAGAAAAACTGATGTAATGGCGTTGGCTGCATATTTTATATCCCTGACGACCTGACGTCATGGAAGAAGGGACAGCAACCGATGCGGGATGCAAGACTTTGTTAATCAGGCTGACTGAGGGCAACCTGCCAGCAGATTACCCAAATGTAATGACTGCAACAGTGAATACACTCGAACATCTACATTTATGGTAAGTGTACACAACTGTACTATATTGCTGCTCCTGGTGGGGGTGTGGATAATTCCAGAAAACGTTGAGCACAAAAGTTAGTACATGAGTAGTTTTCCCAGTTAATGGTGGAGTAGTTGAAATCGGCCATTATTAAGGTGTTAGGTTGTACCCTAATATTTTCCAGTGTATCAAGAAATGAGGAGTTAAAGATGTTAAGATTTGCACTGGGTGTGACTAAGATGGACAGGATTAGGAATCAGTATATTAGAGGGTCAGCTCAGGTTGGATAGTTTGGAGACAAATCAAGAGAGGCGAGATTGCATTGGTTTGGACATGGGCTGAGGAGGGATGCTGGGTGTAT
Source organism: Protopterus annectens (assembly GCF_019279795.1). Lineage (NCBI taxonomy): Eukaryota > Metazoa > Chordata > Ceratodontiformes > Protopteridae > Protopterus > Protopterus annectens. The sequence continues at coordinate 139,120,600 of NC_056737.1, read as the reverse complement.
TGGGAAAAGTATGCTAAGGATGGAGCTGCCAGGTAACAGGAAAAGAGGAAGGCCTAAGATAAGGTTTATGGATGTGGTGAGAAAGGACATGCAAGTGGTGTGAAAGAGCATGATGCAGAGGACAGGAAGAAATGGAAACAGATGATCCGCTGTGGTGACCCCTAACGGGAACAGCCGAAAGAAGATGATCATCAAGAAATGAGGAGTGGGAATCCTGGGGCATGGTAGGGGATCTGTAGCAAGCTACAATTTTTTATTGCGATCTTGCCCAGAGTTAGTTGCACTTGGATCATCTCGGATGCATTATGCTGAGCAACTATCCTGGAGGTGTGGATATCCTTAATGAATATGGACACGCCTCCGCCTTTAGTGTTTTGGTCCAGGTTAGGTGGCCGAAAGGTGTAGTATGAATTATAGCCTGGTAATGGAGAGGTGCTCTCTGGAGCCTTGAACCAGGTCTCTGTCACTGCACAGATGTCGATGTTCTCCATTTTAAGGAGTGCCTCAAGTGAGTGCATTTTGACTTCTAGTATTGAGTGGCATTACCCTCAGATTTTGCTTGCTTGTACCTGTTACAGTGGTGAATTTGTCATTTGAACCTTGTATAAAAAAAGCACTATAGGGGTGGCAAGAGCCTTAGCCAGTATTTGGAATCCCAAGGGCGACAGGTGCAGGCCATCTCTGGGAAAGCATCGTGGTTTGTCAATCATGTCATCCCAGGCAGACAGATACTGGATCCCCTTAGAATGACACCAGAAACTTAGCCAATTGTTGAAGTCAATCATTTTGTTGTTGTACTGTGGTATCATTCTGGGTGATGGCAGGATGCTACTCAGGGTTAGGGTCATACCTTCCTGGGCTACAAAATCGGACAACTCCTCCATATCTCTTTTCATGTAGTTCAGGGAGGTAAGTCTCAGGTCATTCACACCAACATGGACAATGACAGAGTCATATTTGTACTTGTTGTGGAGTGACCTGAGTGCATGCATTTATGTGGCAGATCCTGGCACCTGACAGGTGGCTGACAGTAACTTTCTCCTTGTTTAGCATGGTGAGTTGAACATCAGTGTGGCTGACTATAGAGTCACCTATGACTAGAGTGTTGGGTACGTTGTTATGCCTTATGGGCTGTGGTTGAGTGGCACACTGAGTTTGTGGGCTATGTGTCATTTGGGTTGTGTTGGGGGGTGGAGGTTGCTTGCGTTTCTGCTTTGGGGGTCCCTGTTGCTTGGGTGGATTGGATTTTTATTGAGAGCCTCAGTGAATGTAGGTGTGTGTTTTGTGTTTCTATGTGTGTGTTTTGGTGGTGTAGGTTTGGTGGGATGATTTGGTGAGTGTGGTGTGGCGCAAGTGTTTACCTTCTCCTCTTGGCTGTCTAGTCCAGTCTTGGGTGAAGAGAGCTTTGCTTCCAGTTTGGTTATATATGTGCGTCTCTCACAGGTTGTAGTGTTGGGTGGTAGGAGGAGAGGTTTGTCTGTGTACATGAGGCAATTGCTGCATTGCCCCAAGATGCCCAGATTCATCAGGTAGACAGGAGAAAACACCGGGAGCTGACCCTTAGACATGCCTGGATAGGTGCTTATCTATTAAGTACTGACAACTGTTTTCCTCTAGACAAGTGAGGAAAGTTGAGTGCTGTAGTAATTTGTAACTTATTTAGTGCTTACAATGAGTTCTGAACAAGTGCTGAGCTCAAAGAAACAGATTTGAGTGCTGAAACTAAAAAAACTGGCTAGTTCTAAGAAACAAAATTAAGCTAGAAGGCATCCCTCCAACACAGAAAGGCTTGGGGGCTCAGAAGCTTACAAACAGTCCTGGATACAGCAAATCTGTATCTGGACTAGACGACTTACAGGAAAGGCAGGAAACAAGCTTAGAATTTTTTTTTTTTTGTAAAGTGGAAAGGGGAAAGGAGGAGCAGAAACTAAGTGGGTATGCCATAACCTGCCACGCATCAGATGCCTTGTGAGCACCACTGTGGCTGTTTTTGGTATGCCATAACATGCCACCCCCCAGGTGCCTTATGAGCACCAGTGTGGCTGTTTTTGGCATGCCATAATCTGTCATCCCTCAGGTGTCTTGTGAGCATCACTGTGGCTGCTTTTTGAGAGGCATATGCATGCTTCAGTGCATGTGCAACCTCCTGACCCAGTGACAAGTCACTTACGGCATGCAGCTGTATGGGCTCCTCATGCTGCTATTGCAGCGAATCAAGCACACCTTCCCCACCCTACCAGGATGGGCAAGCTAGTATGAGCCTCTCACTCCCATCCTCCCCAGATTGATACCACCAACTCCTGTGCCACTAACTGAACTTGGGTGGGCAGCTGGGGCACAGCAAGTGCTTTATCCTTCTGGAACATGGGGCTAATGCACTCAACATCTTACTCAGATCTTCCCCAGGATGCCTTTATTTTCTGGTTTCATTTCAATCTGACAGATTCTCATTTCAACCTTATTCTGTGGGGGTCCTTCTTTTTATCATAAAATTGTGCTTAACATCTCATCTCTCTCTGTTTTTTTATGCCTCACATTTTGAAGACCTTACCTTAGATTTGTTGTTCCTGGTTGCTGTTTGGAGTATATATAATAATGCTGTAATTCATGTATTGCACTGATAATTTTTGATGCATTTAGTTGTCGGTTTCCTTGTTCTGCTTTCTTGTTAGTTATATAAAGGCTAAAATGAATGAACTGAAAATAAACCAATTCTGCACCATATGCATTTTCATGCTTTGATGGGGTGGAGTTCAGCAACAATATACCATTAAGAGTTTATGCATCTCTCAAGTAAGTTGATGAAATAAAATCAAATACACTATTCTAACAATTACAATTTATGCTGCTCTAGTCACATGCTCAGTGCCCAGAGACTAACAGCTATACACATACTATGTTTTTAAAGAGGAGGATGCATTTAAAGGAAAACACGTCAAATGTTTCTTCATGAGTGGATATCCCAGTTTCTTAGCACAATAGATTGCAATCTCTGTACTCTGTTAAGCATTGAAGCTAGGCTTGAACTACAGTTTCTGGTAAATAATCAAGCATCACTATTAGATATGCAGCCAAACCCCTGCAGTATGGAATCAGCCTAGTCATCACATGACCTGCAGCGGGTTGCTTTCATGTGAGTAAAGAAATAAATTAAGTCCAAAAGAGGCCATCAAAGCAGTGTTTAACAGTATTGGAAAGTGTTATGGTTACTGTCTAATGATAAATGAATTACATATAAACTGGCCATTGACAGTCAAATAAGAAGATAAAATAAAGTTGGAGGAATTGCAGATAATGTTATACTGCTTAATTTGCATTTCAGTCATTGCTAAGTGGTACTGTACTTTGTCATTTTATAGTATGGGGCATAGAAAAAATTTTCACTTCCAGCTTTGAATAAGTTTTACAATATGTTGTCCATTCACTTTAGAGATGAAATTGTGCACAGATTATAGAAGTAGTACATCTCCTAGCTTGTTTCTCAATCTCCATTCTTGACGTCAAACCACAGGACATTTTAAGTCAATATTAATTCTCCCTTTATGTGTACTTCCCCAGACTCTGTAACTTATGAGTTCTCTTTTCTTAACTCTCCTGTGAAAGCAAAGTAAGTTTGCTACTTCTGCTACCTCTGCTTATGAACATAGAACATAAACCCCAGGAATCCTGCATTGATTTAAACCCACACCATCTTCAAATAAATAAAGAAAAAAATCTATATAGCCAGCCTGACATTTTGAAACTAAGTAAGTCAATACATAAACTAAAAGAGTGATAGACAGACAAGTGCATTAAAATTCAGTTCAAACATATTTACAAAATAAATAAATAATCTGAACAAATTAATGCCACAGTGAAAGGTATATGGTTGGCTAAACTCTTATCTATAAATTTTGAGAGGCAAATTCTAAAAATAAAATCACAGAATAAATTGAAATGTAGTACAAAACCAGTTTATGTACATAAAGCAATCTGATTAAACAAGGCTAAGAATTCTTCAGCAAATTGAAATCAAGTAGCTTGACAAATGCAATACTAGTGACATTAGGAATATTTCACTGTTACAAGCAAAGTTGTTACAAACAGAAGTAACAGATAGTGGTGCTCTATGATTCATGGAGAAGTCAGATTTTGCCCATAAACAAGGCATTTTCTCACAAGGGTGAAGGCCAAGTGGGCAGATTTCCTCAGAAATTGATAAATTTGGTTTCAGCGTCAATTGACCAGTACTTATCAATGTTAAACATAAGTGTTATTTAGACATGTCTTTCATACCTCTGTTAAGTCAATTATATAATAATACTTCTTATCTGATATGTACTCTTATTATGAAACAATTCAACAGTGTTGCTTGCCTGAGGCACTGAGTACTTTCAGGGTTAAATGCATGTGTTATGCTTGCAATATATTAATGAAGTTCGGTTCCCCGTGCTAATGCTGATGGTTCTAAAAGAATATACAGTATATTTTGTTTTTCTTTCTTTTTATTTAAAGTAAGATCATCAAAACAACACATTTATTTCAGTGCAATTTACAATCTGTAAATAGTGTCATGAAAAGTTTTATTTTGTATTTTTTGAAGTTTTTCCCTGGTAAGCTTAATAGAATGTTTTGCAATAGTAAGTGTAGTTTAGCATCGACAACAGTAGTCCATTTCACGTAGGAAATATTTTTATTTGATTCTAGTTCTTAGAAGTGGTACACAGTGCCACTTATTCCATGTAATTAACAAATTAATTTTCTAGCCTAGGTGCATGTTGCCATTCATTCCATGTCTTATTCAGGCCTTTCCTTCAGATAGTAAGACACTGCCTCAGCAGTTTTGATTTATGTGTGGCAGTGTTCTGCCCCAAGTTATTTCCCAGGTCCATAAGATTTGTCCAGTAATATAAGGCACTATTTGGCTTTATGCTTATCATGTGTTACAAGAAGGGAATACATTTCTGTGTTCTCTGGTTTGTTAAAGTTAGAATTAAGGTATGCATGGACTGCCAATTACCTGTTTAGTTGTCACCACTGTACTACCCATGGTTGGATTATGCACAAAGGATATTTGTCCTACATTCTAATTCATCAACAACTGAAATATATGCAAAAAGGTACAAAAATCAACCATGTTATTTCTTCTGTAAGTTCTCATACAAGTTCATTAATAAATACAATAATACTTACTTGCTCAAACATGCTTGAATTTTCCTTGACTGCTGAATAGGTCAGAGAAATTGTTTCCCTCTCATTTTAAAAGCAGGCTTTCCTACAATGATTGCAGTATTCTGACTTCAGGAATATTAATACACTACCTTGGGGGGGGGGGGGATCACTCTTTACTAAATCCTGATGACAAAATGTGGTTCTGTATTTGCCCTTGTCTCATCTTAATCCATCACAACCTAGTGATATATAAAGAAAATTCTTGTTTTCTTACTGTAAACTATCAGTAAGGTGTTTGATATTTAAGTTATTTTACTGCTTCATTAATGGGAGACATCAGACCTTAATGTTGCAAAATCAAGAGATCAAGAATCCCATAGGCAGAAAACTTACATGGTATAGCTTTGGAGATTCTGGTGCAATGATCATTCTGTCAATGCAGGCAAATCAGTTTTGGAAACTGAGCTGATCAGCTAGGCAGGGTGGCAACAAGGTACCTCACCATATATAGGAACTCTTGGAAAGAAACCATCTCAGCTGCTGGCTCTGCTACATGCTTGAGCTTTTCAGACCGCTCCATCTGCAAAGGCATTCAGCCAAGTCACAGTACACAGGAAGACAGTTAATCTTTACTATGTCTTTAAGTTTATATGAAAACTATGTACTACAAGCCTTCTACTGGAGTGATGTACCATTCAGTGAAACTCTCCCAACAAATATATTGCCCATGCATTTTGTTTGTATGTTTTGGTAAAGAGGGATTGAGGTTATAGTAGGGTGGGTTGACTTGCTCTGCAAGAAACACATCTTTATTACTTTATATGCTTTTTTTGTTAACCTGGTTATGTCTCACTAGACTAGTACCCTTTTTTCATGGGAGACCCAACTGGGTATTTATACTGCTAGGAAAAATTTGGACAGGGCATCAAGGAACTTCCCCTACTTGTAGTGTATGGGGATGCTGTTTGCAGACGCACTTCCTGCTTCTGGTCTGAGCATGGAGGCAGCTCAGAGAAGCAGGAAGAAACATGATGGGTTAAGAAGGAGTAAAATAGGTGGTCAGTGAAGGAGATAATGTCAATGAAAAGAAGATGTTTTGGAGGTGAAGGAGTCCGATCCTTCATAAAATGATGTGATATAGGATGGAGATGGAAGAGAGGAGCAGTCAGCTAAGAGAGAATCAGAATGGAGTGCTGAATAAAGGCGATGCACTTTTACAAGATTCTGAAGCATTGTTTCATGATGTATCACACGACAGATTGATTATTACAAACCTCCAATCTCAGGGTTGTGGAATGTTTATCTAAGGGATATGTTGAGCCAAAGCGAGATTATTGATAAAATACAAGAAGAGGAGGTAGAAGATATTTTGAGAGGAAAACAAATTCATATGCATAGCTGGTGAATGAAGGGGAAAAATGAGTAGATGTGACAAGAAAGACAAAAAGGAAGACATTTATGGTTAAGACTGAGCAGTAAAGAAGAAAAATAACTTGAAAGGTATAAGGTGTGTGACAATGTAATTTCACATTTGGGCATCTCTCCTAAGGAGGTAACAGTGTTTATACTTATTAAGATACTTACTGTGACATTTTGTTTGAGACAGGACAATATATGGAGACATTTTAAGAACAATTTGAAATTAAGAGAAACTGTAATCCATGGAACGTATACCTGGTACAAACATTTAACAGAGAAATAAAAAAAAATAATATTTTTTGTGCAGTTCTGGATAGATGTTAAAAGTAGTGTTAAAAGGCTTTAAAAACTTTATGTAAAGATGTCATGAATGTTACAAAAATTATGATACTAGAGGTTTGTGAATTTGGAGCTGGGAATGTGATGTAATTTTAAAAATGGAAAATGAAAAAATTATACATCGCTAAAGCATGAAAAAAGTTGAAGGAAGTAGGGGTATTTTAAATGTAGGGCACAACTGAAAACATTTTTTTTTTGCGGTAAAGCTGTCATTTAATTAATAATTGTGACAAAATAAAGTATTTTATTTATAGTAAATTGGGCATGAAGCTAAGAAATGTAATATGATACATACTAAATGTGGACTGACAGGAGTGGAATGTAAAGATCTAAACACCTCAAACAATTCAAATCAAGAAACCTTTGTAACATCTCTGCTTGGTGGCAAAAAAAGTTGACTGAACTCCACAAGCCTCTTGTAAATCACTTTTTATTGATTACTGTTAAGCACCTTCATCCCATCAAGACTTCTTCAGAACATAATTATACTTTCTCTGACACACATTTAAACACTTCCTGACCAATAAAATCACCACATTCATTAGTACTCCTGCATACATTCAATTTTGTTTCAATACATTTTAACTCTTACTTCCCCAAGCTATTATGCAGTCTTTGCTGCATACTCATAATTGATAGCATGTTACGCAGACCTGGATACTGAGCTGCATTCAACTTCAGCTGCTACCTAAGCTCTTTTTCCTCTATTATGTTATGCCATGGTCCTCCTCTTGGGCCCCTTTCAGTTTTCTCCAATACCATGAACTTAAACCCTGAAGAAATCCTGATGGTACAAAAGCACTTAACAATGATCAATAAAACATGTTAGAGATAAGAGAAACATTTAGAATGAAGGATGGAAGTTTTGAAATCTGAAAAAAAAAAACATGGTGAAACACTTGCCAAGTGTCATTTTTTAGCTGGTCATACAGGAGTGACATTAAGATGTATTGTCAAGACTAAATGTACTGTCTTAAACAAAAGAAAAAGAGTGCCACACATATCAAAAGTACTTATCTAATTGTATTTACCTATTGGAATTTGAATGTCCTCTGTGTTCAGCTGTTTGTATAAATGCTTTATCTCTGAGATAATCACAGTAGATAAGTGCCCTTACATTGTCCTAATCTATACCTAATTTCCATCCCCCTTTTAGGTATACTGTCCTTCTCTTCTCTCCTAACTCAGTCCACCCCCTCCTGAAAAGCTTGTATCATTAGGAGACTGCTGCTTGTATCCAGCTGCAAATGCCTAGCAGTCTAACCTCCATTCTTATAAAAAATAATACAAAGAACTCTAAAGCATAAATTCCTAGAGAAGGAATCAAGGTTAATATTTTTACTATGTATTTTGTATAATCTGAGAAGTAGTTGTTTAATATACAGCACAGTGGTCTGTAGCACTAGCAACCTTTCAAACTAAGCACCCCCTGCAAACTTTTTTTTTGCCAAACCTAAGGAAAATTGTAAGGAAACTAGGAACTCACAGTAAGCCATGTATGTGTACTGCTGTTCTGTTCTGGCCAGGGCACAAAGATAGTCTCTGCAATCTTATGGGCTGGTTGGAACCCACTCCGTTCACCTACCCTGCCCCAATTTCCCACCCGCCCCACTATTCCTACAAGTATTTTTACCCCTCATCACCTGACCTCTCTCTTCTCCAATCACCACCTCTCATTTAGCCTCTCCAACCACACCCTAAAATTCACTCCCTGCCTAATAACACTCACACCTACACCCAGCCTCACCCTCACATTCATCTCTATAATATTAATAGCCTACTGCACATAGCCAAGCATCACCACTATACAACATGCAAATCACACTAGGATCCCTCTTTCTAGCTCTCACATCTCTGACCTACATCCCATCCACACATTCTAACACATCATTAGACTTTAACACATACCGTACAACACATAGTTCCTCACTTACTAAAACAAATATTAACTTCACTATTAGCCCTACAATATTCAACAATCACACAACATTACACATTTGGAGGGCCTACATACATAACTGTCACACTAGAAAAAAATCATTTACACTCAGCATTGACATACCTCATACGTTTGAAAATATGCTATATATTACCAAGAAAGTACTTATTTCAGGCGACATACATCCAAACCCAGGTTCCCTCAAAGCTTTACTCTCATCCAAATGGACATCTGACCTCCTGGTCCTTAACATCGACACTAGAAGCATATCTAACAAACTACCACATCTACATCCATTCATAACCCTCTACTCCCCTGACATACTGCCCCTCACATAAACATGGCTAAAACCTAACACCAAATTGAAGAAATCCTCACCCCAGGTTATAATATTTTACGACTCAATAGAGTGGGTAGAAAGGGTGGTGGGGTCACAATTCTGTTTAAAAACACACTAAATGTCCAAGCCCTTCAAACCCCTCTACCCAAATTTCATAATGCAGAGTGTTTAGTCTCAGTCCTATACATTAGCAGTAACAAAAAAATCAACATTCTCTGCTGCTACATCCCTCCAGGAAATAATTCCCCCATAATCCAAGAAATCTTACAATGGGCTAATAATAATCTTCCTCAAGAAACTATCATAGTGGGTGACCTAAATACTGACTGGTCAGCCTGTAACTCTAAAAACCCCTCCAACCATATCAATCTCTTCAGATTTTACCAACTCATCCAGGAACACACTAGAATAGATAAAAAGTCCCAAAAACAATCTACCCTTGACTGGACACTAGTTAATTTCTCCAAAAACAGCTACCAAACAGGTTGCCTACCAGATGGTCTTAGTGACCATATTCCCCACATTTCTCCTATGCAAACATACCAACTTACTCAAGCCCACAGTTTATAGACATGTCAGAGATGACCACAATCTAAACCCTCAAAACTTAGACACCATTCTAAAACAGTGTAATTGGGAACCACTAAGAACTCCAGGATTAGACCAGGCAGTGGACTATTTCAATTCCACCTTTAACAATGTCCTCAATAGGGTCACACCCATCAGAAATGTCAGAGTTAGAACTTACTATGTGCCATGGCTAAGCAGGGACACAAGAGCCTTATTAAGTCCAGAGATAAGGCATGGAAAATCTGGAAGAGAGACAGCACTACTTCATCCAGACAAAGATACCAACATCTTAGGAATCAGTCAAAAAAACAAAATGACAAGCAAAACTATTTCCTTAGTGTCCAAAACAAACACTCAAAAAACCCTAAAAAATTCTGGCAGGCTATCAACTCCCTACTAAAACCAGGCAAAACCACCACCCCAGTACCAAACTCCACCAATAATTCTACAAGCATAGTGTCACAATTCAATCATCATTGCACTGAATCCATTCTGGAATTATCCACCCAATTATCCAGAGGTATCCCTAAACAAATCCCACCAAACTGTACAAATAAACACCCTTCATTTAACCTCTCTCCTGTACCCACCTACAAAATTAAAATACTCCTCCTTAAATTGAAGCCTACCACTAAGGCAGCATATAACTTACCTGCCAACTTTCTAAAATTAGCCGCTGAGTCCTTATCTTACCCTATCTCAATCCTTATCAACCTCTCCATGCAGGAAGCGTACATCCCTCATCTTTGGAAAGTTTCATATATCATTTCCCTCCATAAGGGTGGCAACTCATATGACTTCTCAAATTACCATCCCATAGCTATACTATCCCCTCTATCAAAACTTCTTAAGAAATGTATTCATTCTCAAGTTTTGCAATTCGTAAATGCACATAAACTTCTTTCCACCACACAACATGGTTTCCACCCATTCTATGGCACAACTACAGCACTTCTCTGTTTTACAAACTTGGTTAATCAACACAAAAATGCCAATAACTATGTATCAGCCATATTCTTAGATCTCTCTAAAGCTTTTGATATGGTATCACATTCCCTATTACTAGAGACCCTAATTTCTCTATCCTTTGCCCCCTCTACTGTGGCCTTGTTCAAGAGCTATCTTTGTGATGGGCAGCAATCTGTCCAATGGCAGGGTACCTTATCTACTCTTCTTCCCACCTCCATAGGCATACCTCAAGGCTCAATATTTGGCCCACTACTTTCTTCCATCTTTACTAATAATCTGCATACCTCCACCAAATATCCCTCACTTATTCAATATGCAGATGATTCAATGGTAATCTGCTCAGCCCCATCTCTTACCACTCTACAACAACTTACTCATGAGTCATTCAGCTCTGTGGAGAGTTGGATTACTGATATTCAACTCCTACTAAACCCTACAAGACTAAATTGCTAATTTTCACCCGCAACAAATCCAAACCTACCCTTTTCTCCTTTACCATAACTTCCCAACAATGGCACCACCATTTCTCCTTCTACTCATATAAAACTCTTTGGTATAGAAATTGACAAAAATCTATTCTTTGATGTCCATATTTCTCAAATTATCAAAAACGTTCATAAAAAATGGGAACTCTATATAGACACAAAAACTTCCTCTCTGACCAGGCAAGAGTCACCCTAGCCCAAACTCACTTACTATCTACACTAATGGATGATGCATCTATTCTCACCCTGACCAGAAAAATTGATCTTGATAATCTTGAGCCATGCCATAACAAAATAGCCAAGTTTGCTGACAACTCCACCCCCAGAACCCATCACTGTCAGGCTCTAAGAAACCTGCAATGGCTAGAACTTCCTCAACTACTCAGTTACCACCAACTAGTCACCACTTATAACATCCTAAAATTCCCAGACAAGAACCCAGCCCTCAATCAACTCCTCACTCACTACAAAGCTAATTGTCCTCTACGTTCTACTGACAAAACACTACTATGTATCGCTAAAGCTAAAAATAATGCAGGGAAAGCATTATACTCACCTATGATAGCAAAAACCTGGAATAACCTCCCATCTTCACTAACTTCTGCATCCTCTACTATACTCTTCAAAAAGTCACTTAAAGCACATCTTATAAACACCTGGCTATGTACTTGCATTACTTAAAAGCTCATTCTTCCCTTCTTCACACTCCTTCCCATACAGTATTCCTACTGTTAGCCATACTAAAGTACCACAGCTATAATACCCTACCTCCAGTTCACATTTTTCATTACTAACCATGATGTTACTTACTGCATGTGTTGTAACAACTATATCTAACTATTTATTGCTAACCATGTTGCTACTTACTGCATTTGTTGTAATAACTATGTGTGTATTATACTATTGTTTCATTGTTTTGTTTTATTTTGTTTGTCTTTTTTGCTTATCAAATCAGATTAAGCAAACAGGCAGCTCGCTCTCAGTTGTTAAATAATGATGCCTGTCTGAAACCATTGTGTTACCATTTTTCTATTCTGTTTATTGTTTGTAACTGGAGCTTTTCTCCCTGGGCCTCTGCTGTAAATGGACCTGGTCCAGTCGGACTATCCTGGTAAACAAATGTAAAATAAAATAAATAAATAAAATAAAATAAATAAATCACGTTTCCTTTTGTGGGAACTTTTTTCATTTAATTAATGATTGTGACAATGTACAATGTACTTATATTGGGGGAAAAAGGACATGCAGCAAGAAGGTGTGTGCCATTGTGTAAAAATAAAAGATATGTTTGAAGGGATTGTCAAGAGCAAACATTAAATAAAGAAAAAGAAAGTGAAGAAAACATACATGAGGAAATATTACAAGAGGCTGGGACTGAGGGTGAAGTAAATCAATAAGAAACTATAGAAGAAGAAATATATAGAGGGTAAAACTGAGCAGAGACAGTAAATGCAGGAAGAGAGGTCAGGAGAAGGGATTGACACAATATTTTTTTAAAGTTCTAGCCAGTGAAAAATCTGATTCTGAGGATCAAAGATTATTTATACATAAATCCAGGAATACATTTTTAATCAAGAAGACAGTAAAAATAAGAAAACAAAAATTTAAAAATATTTCTCCTAAACTTTAACTCATTATAACCAAATGACACCCCCAGATGTTTCTACAGTTATGTCCTACTGATGCCTCTAGTTGTCAACTATTGCTTGTTCATGTTTGCATGAATAACTTCAAAATCATGGTACATACAAATTATTAAAATATTTTATCTGAAAGCTTATATAATGACAAGCACAACTATGTTGATATTTGACCTGGATCAGCTAAGATTAATAAAATGCAGATGAAGAATATGTGTAACTTGAAAATTGTTTACAAAATAAAATAACATAAAGAATACTACCACTGTAAAAATAGTTTGTGCTGAAGAATTTGTTATTAACACTTCTTTAGTATACCTTTTTGGTTCCGAAGGTGTGAACATTGTTTGAAATATGTGCAGAAAAAAAGCAAAGGCAAGGTTCCAGTTTCTTCAACCAATACAGCTGTTTATTAGCACAAGTGCTTTCATTAAATGCTTCTTCAGGTATATCTACATTATTGCTAAAACACTCATTTTATACTATCATCACAAAACACATGACAAAACCATGTAACTATTTAAAGAAAAATGCTTCTAAAAACATATAAAAAATGTATAAGTTTAAAAATATGTACCATCAAATGCAAATGCAGAAAAATATGTACACATATAACACATTTTAAAACATCACCTACGCAATGGTCTATTTTTTAAAATGGGTCTCATGGGCACATGGTCATTTAAGCTATGTCCTACATCAGCTATCAACCTCACAATCCAGTTTGCCTCTCACTCTTCCATTCTAGCTCTGATATAGGTTCATAGGTTCATAGGTTCATACTAGGCTATCTGCCCTAGGGCATTTATAAGCCTAGCCAGAATGTGTTTGGCTTTCGCCACCCATTTTAAATTTATTTTGCTATGCCCTTTTTCGAGGTTAGTATACTGTGCCTCTGTCTAACAGTGACACAGAGCTGATACCCGGGGTAAACCTACGATCTCCCATCCACTCATCAAGACTCCTCTTGAAGAGAGTCAATGAGGGACTCTGCCTAACCTGGACTGGGATTTTATTCCAGAGTGAAGGGAGCCTCTGGGTTATGAATCTGTCCCTCCAGCATGTCCTATTTATTTCAGTGCTGAGGTTCAAGTCTCTCGAGCGTGTAGCTCGATGGGATTTGGATTTTCTGAGGTGCAGCACGTCCATTAATTCTGGGTTGGACATGGCTTTATACGTCAGGCACAGATCGCCTCTGAGCAGGCATTATGCCACTGAGTAGAGCTGGAGTTTCTTTAACCGGGCAGCATATGGCATCTGTTTGAGCCCTTTGATCCTCTTGGTGAGGTACTTTTGGGGCCTTTCCAGTTGCTGCAGGTGTCTGGTAAGGTACATCCCAAAAGGGGCATTGTACTCAATTATGGACCTGATGAGGGATGAGTAAAGAGGCACGATGACCTCCCCTGATCTAGATGCGAATCCCTTCATGATTAGGTGGGCTATATAAAATGTTTTTCTAACCACTTTAGCCACGTGGTTGTCAAATGAGAGATTGCTATCAACTTGGGTCCCCAGGTCCTTAATTACTTCTTCTGTACTTAATGGATTACCACCTATGTGGTAATTTGTGGACACTTTGTTTTTGCCAAAGGGGATGACTATACACTTTTTGGCATTTAGCTTGAGGCCATGGCTCTGGCACCAGTTGTCTGTTTCTATGAGGCCCTTTTGGAGGATGCTTGTATTGGCTAGAGAGTCAATTATGGCACCCAGTTTGCAGTCATCTGCGAACTTGGTCAGCCACAGTCCTTCCGTGTTGGCCTGTACCTCTGAGAAATATATACCGAACAAGAGAGGTCCCAGGACTGAGCCTCGTGGGACGCCACTTGTAACTGGTTTGGAGTCTGACATGGCTCCAGCAATTCTAACCATGTGGGTTCTGTCCTTGAGCCAGTTTGCAATCCATCTAGTGACATAGGGGTTTATATTTAAGCTGGTGAGCTTATCTATAATGCCCGAGTGGGGTATTGTATCGAAGGCTTTTGCGAGGTCCAGGTAGGCTGTGTGGACCACCTTCCCCTTGTCAATGGCCTTGGTGACTTTTCAAAGAAATCAACCAGGTTTAAGAGGCAGGATCTGCCCTTAACAAAGCCGAACTGGGTAGGATCCAGTGTCTGTAGGTCCCCAATATCTTTATTTATGAGGTCCATGATGATCCTTTCCATAGCTTTGCAGACCAAGTTAGTCAGGCTTATGGGGCGATAGTTTCCAGGATCCGTTGAGGCACCACCTTTATGGAGAGGGACCACTGTTGCTGTACGCCACTCTTTGGGCACATATCCTGTAGTAAGGCTGAGACTGAACAGTAGTTTTATGTTTGGGTTTAGCTCTTCTTGGAGTTCATGTAGGATGCAGCCCGGGACACCGTCTGGTCCCATTGATGCTGTGTTTTTTGCTTTGGCGAGAGCGGCTCTTACCTGGGCATCTGAGATGTCAGGGGGGCAGCACTCTGCTGGGATAGATATTTTCCCTTTTGGTGGGGAGGGGGGGAGAGGTTTGCGCTGAACCTGTCAGCTAGGATGTTGGCAATGTCTGTGGGTTCAGTGTATTTTTTGTCATTTTGGACTAATTCTGAGCATATCTGGGAATTACCACCAAGGTTCCTAACATAACTAAAGAAAGCCTTGTGATTATCCTTAGTGTCCTGTTCAATTTTTCTCTTTATTAGAGATCTGTATGAGTTTTCCCGGAAGGGAGAAATGACTGAACTTACTTTGTTGGTTACACTTGATGTAATTTCTCTTTTCACAGTAATCCCGAATGAGCTTGGAATCAGTAGTATCACAGAGTTACTAGAGAAAGATGTAAAGAGAAAGGATACAGCTAATACAGATCTTATTGAAACTAGTGCTTGAGAATAACATCTTTATGTTTAGGGACAGAATATACTAGCAGTGCAATAGTGTTGCAATGGGCACATCATGTGCCAACAGTTATGCGAATGCGGTGATGTCAGCATGGGAGGTAGAGAATGTATAAAGGGGTCCCTATAAACAACACATACTTTTTTTCGAAGGTTTGTAGATGACCTCTTCCTGTTATGGAAGGGGTCAGGATGAACAATTATTGGATTTTGTGGAATGGATTAATAATTCAACACCATTCCTTAAATTTACATTGACTTGGTCTTGTTCTGAGAGGAGAGGAAGGGGGAATTAAGTACAAAAATGTATAGGAAAGAATGTCATGCCAATAAATTGCTAAGGAAAGATAGTATGCATCCCAAGTATGTGTTCAGAAATGTTGCACATAAACAGTTGTATAAGGTGTCAAGGCCTAATGTTAAACAGGATGACTTTAAACAACAAGCAGAAGTAGTAAGTACAGAGTTGGTGGAAAGGGGATACAATAAGGATGAAGTACGTAGCAATATGATAGAGACAGAAAAATTAAGGGGTATGAGAGCAAAGCCCTATTTCTCAGAACCTTGTGAAAACTCTGGGGCTAATAAAATGTATAATAATAGTAAGCTTAGAATGTGTGTTAGTTATTCAAGAGACGTAAGAAAATATACCAGTATTATTAATACTCATTGGAATCTCTTGGCCACAGATAGGCAAGTGAGTAAGTTTCTGGACTCACATCCTCAGTTTACGTTTAAGAACAAAAAGTAATTGAAAAGGAGACTGTGTACTCTGAGAGATCAGATAGGGCATTCTAAAGATAGAGGGACTAAACTCTGTAACAGATGCCAGTATTGTGAATATATAGATGCAGGAACAGAATTTGAACATCCAGATTCTCATGAGGTCTTTCATTTGAGCGTTAATGCAACTTGTAGTACCCCCCCCCAAATGTGGTATATCTGGCTATGTGCCAGTTATTTAATAAATTCTATGTTGGTAAGACCGATAGAGTGCTCAAAGATAGAATAAGAGAACATATATATCATATTAAAAAGAAAAGCATATTTAATGCCCTTGCAAAGCATGTGTCTGAGACAAGTGAAAGACATAGTTTTAAATTTATGGTCTTAGGCAGATGTTATGAGAATAAGAGGGGGGTGATATCAGAGCTAGAACGGAAGAGTTAAAGGCAAACTTGATTGTGAGGTTGAGAGCTGATGTAGGACATGGCTTAAATGACCATGTGCCAATGAGACCCATTTTAAAAAACAGACCATTGCGTAGGTGATGTTTTTAAATGTGTTATATGTGTACATATTTTTCTGCATTTGCATTTGATGGTACATATTTTTAAACATATACATTTTTATATGTTTTTAGAAGCATCTTTCTTTAAACAGTTAAATGGTTTTGTCATGTGTTTTGTGATGATAGTATAAAATGGGTGCTTTAGCAACAATGTAGATACACCTGAAAAAGCATTTAGTGAAAGTGCTTGTACTAATAAACAGCTGTGTTGGTTGAAGAAACTGGAGCCTTGCCTTTGTTTTTTTCTGCATTTATTCTTGGACCTTTGGTGGCTTACTGCAGAGGCATCTGGATTTTGTTGGTTTTGCTTTTCATTGTTTGAAATATGGAGACATAATCTGATTCTATCAAAAAGCCTAGACTCCACCCATTTGGAGTTACAATGTAAATTTTCAGAGCACATTGGAAGGAAAAGCGACAATTTTAGAGTACTTTCAGTAAATGTGAACAGTACTATTAACATTTTAAGAAGGATAGGGATACTGAAATGGTGTGCTGAATGTCATGTGGATAATATTCTGTTAGAAGATGCAAGATTCCTGACAAGTGAAGAAAGACTTCAAACAGAAAAATTGTGGGATGGAAATATAAGGGAGTGAATGTTGTTCTGGATTTGTTGCATAAAGAAAAATAAAAATACTAAATTTAACATTGGTAAGGCAGGGAGGATTAACTGTTGTGGATGTGAGGGGGATAGAAAATATTTATAGAATTATAGCCTTTTATGCATTTTTAAGTAGTAAGAAAGGAAATAATCTGTTTCATCATAAGACTATGTGGCAGTTGAGACAGAAGTTATAATTGTGGGGACTTCAATTCTGATTTAAGGGGAACATTTAAAAATACAGGAAGTGATACAATGTGGTAAATTAGTTGTGTGGAGCAAAACTCAATGGGCTTATAGAAAATGGTCACTTGTATCTAAAATTGAATATTTTGTTTTATCAGAAGGATGCAGATGATGATACAGCTGTGATGGGTTTTTCAGACCATTTAGCAATATGAATGGAGGTTATGGGAAAAATGAAGTATCTTAAAATAAGAAAAGGAATCAAAAGAATAAACAAGATATTATTTAATGAAACTTGAGAGTGGGGAGCATGGCATTTATGGAAGGACACATCCATGAAGGACTTTTATAAAAACTAGGCTGAACAGTGGCTTGAATTTAAAAAGCAGTATAACATTTCTTTTCCAATGGCGGGATGATGTAAGAAAAGAAGAGAAAGTGAAGCATGGGAAATGTATTGTGTAGAGAAGAATACAAGAGAAAATTATCATAAGGAAAAAAAAACTATATTAAAGAAACCTATAACAATACTAAGGCATTGCTGTTTAGGCAGAGATATCATTTGCATGGGAGAAGAGAGGAGGTATTTAGATATCCGGGTAAAATAGTAAAGTAGGATATTAGTGTAATGAGGCAAATGAAAAATGTAAAATGTGAGGCAGAAAGAACACAACAGCAAATTATAAATGTTGTAGAACTGCATGTGGATAATATGTATAAGAGTAAACAGATGGAAATTAAGAGAGAGAGACTGGAAAGTAAACATGTTTCCAGAATGAGTTAAGAAAAATGTGAAAAAGAAATTACTATTACTGAATTGGATGTAGTACTTAGAAAAGTAAATGTTGATTTTCTATCAGGCCCAGATGGTATAGGGTATAGAATGTAAAAGAAATTAATGGAGTGGCAAAGACAGAATTTTGTAAATGTGCTGAATGAATGGTTGAAGGAAGGGTTTGTTTATTATGAGTTATATAATGGAATATTAAAATTGATATGGGAAAAAGATGAAAAGAATGAAAAACTAGGGACCCATCACACTTAATAACACAGAATATAATGTTTTATGATAATAATGCCAAGGAGAATGGAAGAATGGATGAGGGGTATTATGGAAGAAAGTGTTTATAGTATAAAAGGGAAGCAATGTCAAAAATTTCTATTCATTGTCAGAAAAATTGTGGGTGAAATTATAAGTCAAAGGGAGGATGTGATGTCAGGAGAGTATCTATGTCACCATATCAGAATAATAGAGTGAGAGTGTTATAGAATGGGTGGCTGACTAAAGAAATATGATGACATGTTACATAAGACAAGGATGTCCCATGGAATATTGTTTGCATTGGTGATAAATGTCAAGTAGCTTATAAAATGAAAGAGGCTAGATATCTGGTGTGAAAGGACATGGTGATTCCAGTAATTTTGACATAAGTAGAGGATATAGTTGTAGTTAAGAACAGAATATGGATGAGGGAAGTGCTGGTTTGTTTGAATGGATGTTTAAAGGAAATCAGAGGGATCCTGAATGAAGATAAAAGTAAGGGTTTGGATGATGTGGTAACAATTGGAAAGGTATATTTTTCAGTGAAAGAAGTGTCTTTCCTTGGAATAAAATTTGGGAAAAAATGATACAGTTATGATGAAATGGGTTGGTTTTATAAAGAAGTATACCTTCTTTTTTTTTTTTTTTTTTATTTTTTTTTTTTTATTTCTCCAAATCTTTTGGGTTTCTACTATTATGACAGGAATGGACCCCATTCCTAAGTCAAAGTATGACCAAAGTTCATGAAATTAGTATTGTTTCAATCTTTGATCTCATTCTCAGCCCAAAGTGCTCTTCTCAGCACCCTCAATGTGCCCAGTAATGACTCCTACTGTAATTCATATGGGGTTATATGGATTGGTAACATATCTAAATATGATTGTAGATTCTTTTTTATAAGATCCATTGCTCCTACTACTGTTGGAATTGTCTGTGTATCTTTCTTCAACATTGCTCTCATTTCTGCCTGCAGATTCTGATATTTTATGACTTTGTGTCTCTCTGTATACAACACACTGTAGTCACTGGGTGTGGTGATTTCAATGATCAATGCTACTTTTGTCTTTTTTTCATGGACCACTATATCTGATTTTCTAACATCGGTCTTTTGAACAGTTGGCAATGGGTGATCCCATGTGATACAAGCTTCATTATTTTCTGTGATGTTTTATGGCTCATGTTTCCAGTGTTTTTCACCCACTTCAATACCATAATGTTTGCACAATCCCCAGTGCAACAGTCTTGCCACATTATTATGCCTTTCAATATACAGTCCTTCTGCCATTAGTATGTCCCAAGCAGCTACGTGGTGTGACTGTTTCCAGTTTGGTTTTACAAACCCTATATTTGTCGGTTTCTACCACATATTCAATGGACTTTGTAAACCAGCTTGTACATAGCCCACTGTCTTGGGCTGCCAATATTAAGCTTTCATCTCTTGGTTTGAATTCACCATTCCTTAACTATTCCTACATTCGTTCTTGATCAACATGATGTTCTTCTAGAAGTTTTCTATATTGCAACTATATTTATGCATTATCCACATTTCTTGCCTTCTTATCTGGTTTTTCACCTTATATTCTATCTTTTGTTTTTTGGCACATTCAGTTGCTGTATGATTTTTATCTACTTCTGGTTTGACTTGCATTCCTGCTTGACACATATATGCTTTTGCTAGATTAAGCAGAGAAGTCATCTTAGATTTATTCTCCTCGTGGGTCTTGTGAGGTCAGCAGATATTTGTGGAGTCCAATGATTGCAGATCTATACATGTAATCAATTTCAAGGGGGACCATCACTCCTTCAGAACAGGAATATATAATCTTGGTATGCACTGATTTTTATAAATCATTTGGTGAGCATGAAGCATCCCTCTTGTTTTCCTATCTAATCTCTCCAACACGTTTTATGGCCAGTCAGTCACTCCAAAACTGTAGGTTAGGACAGGAAGTACAAATTGGTGCATAGCTTGGATTTTGTTCCATGATGTCAGTGCAATTTCAGGATCAATTTAAGTCTTCTAAAGTAGTCCTTACTAAGTTTTGTTCGCATTTGTTCATGTTTTACTGTTGATCCTTCATCAATTCCCAAATATTTATACACTTCCTTTTGCTCAAGTTCTTTTATATCACATTCTTGTCCCAAACTGATGCTTTTCTTGTGCTGCCGTTTTCCTGCTTCAAAGGTTGCTTTTGCACATTTATCAAGACCAAATGACATTCTTACATAATCTGAAAAAGTTTTGATAACCTGCAGTTGTGCTTTCAATTCCTCATCTGATGAGCTATACAGTTTGAAATCATCGACAAAGGAGAAGATGAAACGTCTTTACAAATTTGTTGTTTTCTAGGAGCCAAATTATAGCCATGGCCTAAGCAGTTAAGTAAACAGCTTAATGGGTTATGGGCAAGACAGAATTGCAATAGTGACAGGGAGTCACCCTGGAATATCCCCCTTTGAATTTCAATGCCTTCTGTAGAGATGTGTAAATTAGCATTCAGGAAAAAGGATCATCTGATGAATTTGCTATTAATGGGAACAAATAGCATATATGTCAAATGCTTATATGATCCCAGAAAAATATGAAAAGAAATTGTGCAGTGTTTTTTTTTTTTTCATATGAGGTTCTAGATTTATCCCATTGAAAAGCATAATGTACTAATGAAATGAAAGGGGCTTGGGGTTACTAAACCCAGCTGTTTATTCTGCTTCTTTAAACTTTAAGTATTAAAGTGAGTAAAGAAAGAGATGACACATTAACAGTCAGAATGTTTAAATATATGTGCAAACCATTCTGGGACATGATGAGAAATAGGGAAAATAATTTGCAAATGAAGGAATTAAAAATTATGAAAAATAAAATGAAAAATAAAAATGATGATATAGAGAATGATGGATGTGGTATAAATCCACTGGAGAATTTACCAGAAAATGTGATTAAAGCCATTAACATAAAGAAAAAGTGGTATACCAAGATAGTAGAGTGTCAGGATTTGCTATGGAGACTAGTAATGAATAAATTACTAGTAAAAGGGAATATGTCTTATAAAGAGAAAGGTAAAAGCAGCTTTTGTGTGGGGTGGAAGAGACAACAGAGCATGTTTATTTTGAAATGTGAAATGCTGGAAGAAGTTGTGTAAAGGAAAAATTTTAAGACTATTAAATACATAATATAGATATAGATATGATTATGTATGGATGTTATATGAATAAGAAGGAGCAATATATGAGAAGAACAGAAACATTTTATTTGATGTGAAATGGATTATTTGTAAAGAAAGATTAAATGAAATTTTGTTTAAAGGAGATGGATTTTGTCAGATATTTTGCAAAAAATCAGATTATGGTTGGAAGACAGAGTGGCTATTAATTATAGAAAAATAACAATGGAGATGTTATTAGAAAAATGATAGCAAATAGTAAAGGCCATATGTACCTGTAAATTTTTTTTTTCATTTTGTAAATAATGTTTTTTATGTTTGTTAAGTAAAGGACCTGTAGTGTTTTTGAGCTACCACCAACTCAAGCAAATGTGAACTGAGTTTAACATTTTATCTGCGGTACATCACACCCAAGAGTGAAACACCACCCTTTATGCTATACTGCAGTATCAGCTATCAATTTGTCCTGTGCAGGACTAGAACTCACAGCCTTTTGCACCAAAGGTGAGTGTGCTACCCATTGCATCATTGACACTTTTTCATGCTGTTTCCCACTGTTTTAGTAGGTTTGTTGTTTTTGATGTGTTTAAATGTCTAGGTTTGCTGTCAGTGGACTGTGTATTGATTTCTCAGTGGGGAGTCATAATCTGCTGTACATATATTCCAATACTGCTCCTAGTCATCTCCTCTCAGAGTCGAGGCTGATTGATTCAGGACATATTTAATGTAATTATTAGAGAACATCATCAAATCCAAGGCCTTAACAGAACCTCTCCAGCTGCACATACAGATAGATCAAGGTGCTGCATCAAACTTTGTGAAGTGAATATCAATGCAGACTTCTCTTGTGCATTGTCCATCACTAAAGTTAATCACTCAGATCTGAACACACAATTATATAGCCTGTGCAATTGGATATTTCAGCAGGACTGTTGCCATTTTTCTCTCTATGCACTGATGAGGTCAAATGGCTTTGACCTTCCCAGTTTACCAGCACTACCCCTTGGCTGGCTTGGAACAGAATTTGTATTTTTTGATGCACTGCTAGGACAAAGCTGAGTCTTTCAAATCTGACCATAGGTAATCCTGTACACACTTTTACATAGCTTCTCTACATCTACAAAATGTTATAACAATGAAGTTTGATAATAGCTTGCAAGTTGTATGGAGGTGCTGCCTAGTATGGGAAGCGTCTACTTACTCCAGTCACTGAAAATGGCATGGTCATTTACTCAATAGTATTTTATGGCAAACAGCAACCATCTCCTGAAACTGCATGTGGACAACAACAACAATTTGAGTCTATCTCTGCCTAATAATGACTTTGTCAGTGTCTTTTCTGACTTCTATAACCCCTGCAGAAAGATTTTTTTCCTTTCTGGTAATTGACTTATATAATATCTGAAATATAATAAGAACAGATAAAGTTTAAATAGAGGTCCTTATTCCCTAATGCTCATGGGGTAAAGCTATGTATAACATTTTTCTCTAATTTATAAGTACCCACATCCTAGTTCCCATCTTATCTTAAACAAAAATGTGTCACGCTATGTCAGTATACAGTTATTTGGTGGGTTTTTCTACCTGAGCTGTGTAAAAGGTCCTACTTCTGCTGTTCTGTCATCTTTTCTATTTTTAACCCCACAACTCTTTTCCTTTTAACCCATTTAACATCTCCTTTCCAGTATATTAAATTAACTCCAACCCACCTCAAATTTACAAACTTACATTCCTCACTGGGAAACTCTACTCACTGCCCTAGCATACGCACATCAACCCTGTACTCCTCTTCTATTTAACTCTTTCTTAAGCATAACGTAAACTATCTCAACCCCTCTGTAGTAAGGTTAGAGGTCTAAGAAACAAAAATAAAATGAATGCCCTCCCACACCCCAGATTCACACTTTTCTAAATATACATATAAGTGGAGGCATCCATTCAAACCCTGGCCCTACTTATTTTGGTCAATCCAATTTCACACGCCCCTGTCTTTCCTCCTTAAGTAACGCACAGTCCACCCTAGACTTCCTCCCTTTATATCATGTACCTTACTATTAGAAGCACAAACAATAAGATAGCTGATTTCCATGCTTGGACATCATTGAACCATCCCAGTATAATCATTCTAACTGAAAATTGGCTTAAAACCAGAACAAAAGAGAAATAAATCATTCCTCATGGCTACAATATTATAAGACAAGATAATGCAAAAAGGGCAGCTGGGGTTGCTATTATCTATAAACATCTCTCTCTCTCTCTCTCTCTCTCTCTCAGTATCTAAACCAAAAGTCTCCACAGTTTAAAGACACAGAAGTCCTCATCTCACTTCTCAAGTATATAAAAAATCCCTGCACATTATTGTCACTTATATACCAACAGGGAAGAATATCAAGACTGTAGAAAACCAGTCTTCTGGATCACAACCAACATTACAAAAGAAAAAATTATCTTGGGTGACTAACTTAGAAGGGTGATTTGGGAATAATGGTTAAGGTCTTCACCTTATATAGTCATGGTGCATGGGTTGATTCTGATCTTGATTTATTGGCTAGGTTTGAAATGGCCTTTCAGGGCAGTTAGCCTAGTATTTATCTATGAAGCACAAGTGCCATATACATCTTTGGCATTTCACAGGTAATTTCTTAACCTCATTATAACAAAAACAGTAACTAGTGACCTACCATTGAATGGTTTCTTACCTCCTTCCAGGTAAATTATAATTCTCTGGGAGTCCACCTGACTGTTCCAGTGAACAACACAGTCCAGAACCTAAAGCACATCAACACTGAAACCTTTATCTCTAATTTAAGATACTGCAACTGGTCCAGCTTATAACTCTTCCACTAGACAAAACTATATCATACTTTAATAAGACCTTCCTAAAGATTCAGCCCAACAATTCAAACCAAGCTTTGCTCCCTAAGTATAAGCACCAAACAGCTTATGGTACTAAGAGTCAAGGCCTGCAAGACACAGACCAAATATACATCTCAAATGATTCTCCAACACTGTAACATCTCAGGAATACTGTTAAATATCCTGTCAGACTAGACAAAAATAATTCACAAAATCCCAAGGGCAGAACCTTAACAAACCACAATCATTCCAGTCCTCCATAAAATAAATATACCATGGACATCCCATCCAGCCTTCTCCTGATCTATACACTGTAACTATATCTGGAAAATGGGCAGCCTTCTAACACTCATTTGATCTTGGCTGTCTGCTTCCTACTAAACAATGTTAGACCCTCATCTGCACAACTTTCATTACACCTTTCTTACTTCCCCTCACTACTTCAACCATACAAATATGCCTTCTCACAGTTAGGACAACCACACTTGCAAATGATAATATAACAGGGGAATACTTACAATTTACCCCAGAGGCCATTGCCTATCCTGTCTGTATTCTCATTAATAGATCCATCAGGGAATCCCATGCCCCACTAGTCTGGAAAAATATCATTCTTTATCTACCTATATAAAGATGATACATTAAGTAAATTCACCAACTATAGTCCAATAGCCATTCTATCTTATCTGACCAAAAAACTTGAAAAATGCATTTGAGCACAATGTCTGTCACATATAACCCAGCAACCATACCAGCATGTTTTTTTTTTTTTTTTTTGGACACATTGAGCACCATCTATGTACGTGTTAATTTCATCAGCTCTGCTATAGCAAATAGAAATAAGAATAACCTAGAGGTAGCCCTTTTCTTGGACATGTCAAAAGCCCTCAAAACTGTCTGCCATGTCTTCATACTACAAAGGCTAGTCAACTTTGGACTCTCAAACTCCTCCCTGGATTGGTTCTACAGTTATCTTTCAAACAGATCAAAGTCTGTTAGATGGGAAAATAGATTTTCCTCTTTTCTTCCTATATCAATTGGGTCCCTCAAGGCTCCATATTCAGCCCTGTACATTTTAACATCTTTATTAATGATCTTACCTCAGCCAGTAAATATGAATCTATAGTACCTTAATGACTCAACACTTACATGCTATAATAAGAGGCCTTAACTTAAATAGAAAATTGTCAATCCAACAATCAACTGCTTTTCAATCCTAAAAAAATTAAGCTAATTCTCTTCACTCACAATTGACATGACCAAAAGACATACTTTCTCTGTACAAAGACGAGAGAAAAACTGATTTTTTCAAAGTACCAAATTCCAAGGGATTCCCATGGATTAAAATCTGAAATCTGACTGCCACATTCAGTACATTTAAAAAAGTATACATCAAAAGTTAGGCTCTCCATATAGAACTAAAATGTATCCATTTGCCTCTGCAAGACAGTACACTGCTTCAACCCCCCTCCCCCTTCTACCACAACTGTTTTACTCTGCATCCATATTTACCAACCCATTGACCAGTCAATTTCACAAGTTAGAACAGTGTTACAACAGGATTGCCAACTTTGCTGTAAATGTTGCTCACAGAACGCACCAATGAATTGCAGTCGAACACTTACACTGTCTTAAACTACCACAAAATCATAGACTCCCAAGTCCCAATTTCTCACCATTCACAGCCTTATTAACAAACTTCAAAACTATCCACCCCTTGCTAATATAATTCACTCCTACTCACCAGTGAGACAGCTACATTCCACAGATCAGCATCTGTTGCAAATAACCAATACAAACAACTCTGTGGGTAATTCTTTGTATCTCAAGTATATTTCAGGAATCTGGAATACTATCCTACTTTCTGTTAAACAAAGACAATGTTTACAATCCTTCCAAGCCAAATTAAACGCTCATCTCTTATTGCTTGCCTCTTCAACTTAATTTTTCCTTTAGCCCTGGTGCTAAATCTGCAATTTAACCTTATATGCAAAACTGCTATGTCAGGTATTTTTTGTAAAACATTTTCAAAAAGATATGCCAGTGATTATTTCTGTAAAACATCTGACAAAGTTGTTAAGTTTCAACTTCTGTTTAACTAATGCATGCTCTTTACTGATTGCTGTAATACTATTTGTAATACGTCTATTTTGTAATACATGTCTGTATCGACTGTTGTACCTTAACCTTGTTTTAAAACTTGTATCATTGCAGTTTTTCTCCCTAGGCCTCAGCTCAAAAACGTTCTTGTTCCTAGTTAGACTTTCCCAGTAAATAAAATCAATAAATAAATATATTAAAAATCTTTTTTGGTTTCCAATAAATTCAGCTGTCTTTTCACCAGTTCATTTCATCCAACAAGATCAAACACTGCAACAGGACCTTTTTGGACCTAGGAGCTATGAATATATGTAACGCCAAAAAGGTAAGTTCCAGTGCTGTGCAGTTCATTTCTGAGGTAACTGAACCTCTCTTTGTCATAAGACATCAATAAATGATTTTCTAGGTATATCTTCATTTATTTGAAAGGAGGTTGTACGATGCAACAAAGTGAGAAAGTACAACCTCCAGATTCCTGAAATGTCGAGTGACAATGTTACGAATTCCAATGAGTGAATGCACATTGGCATTCGCTCATTGGAATTTGGCATTTCAGGGGCAGATCGCACTATAGTGGGGATCAAGAAATGAACCCTTTCCCTCACTTTAGTGTGATCTCGGAGTTTGTATATTAAAGTAGGGGGGTGGGAGCCACAGCCCCCCCACAGGGGGTGAAAAGGGGCTTGCCCCCCTACATAACAATGTTTGGAGTTTGAAAATGGTCGAATCTGGTTTTCCAGATTACCATTTTTGCTATTTTATTTTCTGGACATGTTGATTTTCGAGAAGTAAAGTTGCACAATAGCACAATCGTACAGCTGCCTTTCATGTAAATGAAGGTATACCGATTTTCTATTTACTATTTTAAAACGAGATCACAATAAAAATAGATCTGCTGTAATCGAAACCTTCATGATTAAGAAGCATTCCTAGTATAAAGTCATAAAAGCTTTTACTTTCTTCTTAGTATCCCTAAATTCAAATAACAAAGCAGCAGTGTGTCCATCTATCAGACTAATTATTTTTCTTATGTCATAGCACATTTTATTGAAATGCGATGTAACAAAGGTGGAGGTTTTAAATCTGCTTGATCAAATCTGTGTAACAAGTGACTAAGACAATCAAGTTGCCAGACTGCTACATTGTTTAGTGCAAAGTATGAAAACTCTTGTTTTAGATCATGTAAGTGCTATCAATTGCCAGTTTTACTCAAAGCCTTACATTAGCCCCTGTTGGGGTAGTTTAAGGCTGCTTCTAATTAAAGGCCCTATCAAACTGAACAGTAGAATAGTGTTAAAAATTATCCCAATTTTATATGGATGTAAACCCTCCAGTAACTGAATCAAGAGAGTGGTGTACACTTCAGCCAGAAAGCCCTGTTGTCCTGGTTTGTAACAGATGTGTCCCACAGCACTAGCTTTCTGTTTGGGATCCCCTTTTTCTAGTCTAGCATGATGAATAAATGTAGATACCCCATGGTTGCTGTCACTTTATAGCTAAAACAACCCAGCCTTCCTTTAACTTCATTTCAGTCTCTAGCAAAAACACTATATTTCTTTTCTTCTTAAGATAACAGACACACTCTACATTTTGACAGGATGCCATAATCTATTTATATATTATGCAGTGTGATAGGATCATTAGACAGATGTAATATAAACTGAGACTGAACCAGACTGAACATTTCTTGTCACAGTACAAGCAAAGCAGGGTGCACAAAACAGATAGATATATACACTGGATTTTGGAAGCAGAATTGGGCTGCTAGTCTAGTGGCAACAGTAAAGTAGCCTGGACAGTCAGAGATGGGAAACACACAGGGAGGCTTAAAGTGAGATTGTTTCATCAGCCAGGGTGACTTTTTAGGAACTTAGGTTTTAATCTGCACTCCAGAGCTACTTTAGCATTGTTTTTACATTAAGAAGTTCCAGGATCATCCATCTTGTGACAGAAGGTGTTTAACTGGTCTTTTCTGAGTTGGGCGGAACTCCAAGGTGCTTAAAGTGTAGTCATTTGTTGGCCAGAGAGAACTGGAGTTAGTTTTCTGCTTATTCTGTCTGCTATAAAGTATGTGCATTTTCACGAAGCTGTTCACTGGTCAGTGATGACTAGCAGTATCCTGTATAGTAACAATTGTCTGTGTGGCCAGCTTAATAGATATGAGCATCCTGTGAGAGTAGCAATTGTTTCATGTACTAAGACAACCTTTTAATCCTTAAAGAAACTGGCACAGTATCTGAGAGATGTACATACATAACTTTCTTGGAGGCAAAAATCTCGCTTACAAACAAGATTGTCAAAAACACATAGACTACATCCTTCACACATACATCTCTCCACACACATAAACCTTCTTATGCTGAGGCACTGAAAAGAAACCTTTCCAAACCTTAAAGACAACCTAAGCCATCAAATGGCAACACCTATCCTCAACAGTCACTAAAGTACACACCAAAAGAAACACCTAATACTACATATAAACCAATACCAATTGATCCCCAAGAACAAAGCCCATAAGGTAAGCAAACACTTTACCTAGTACTCTTGTCATAGGGGATTGTAGTGCATGACACACAGATACTCCTCTCACCAGGATGGACAAGGAAAAGATAAATGTTAGATACCCTTCTGTTCCCATGTTGCAGTATTCTTATTGTGGGATTGTCCACCTCAGGCAGCCTGAACATCCAGCTCCTATGCAAAAGCTTAAGCCTGGTTGCTTCCAGGTGCATGGGATGTCTCATTCAGGGCCATAAATGCCAAGCACAGACCTCAGAACTTCTCTGCTGCAGTCAAACATCAGATCGATTGCTTCATTCTGCTGTTTTTAAGACGTCTACAGATAAGTACCCCATTGGGGAAAACCCTTTATTTTTGCTTGGGCTTTGGTTTTTACTGTTATTCCTTAGACGATGTCCACTAGAAAGGGAAATGTAGGTGCGGATGTCAAATTCCACACAAAGATACCCATGAACTTTGTTCTGCTTAAGCCAGGAACACAACCACACCACCTGTAGCATCTGCCAGTTGTTTGTACCGAAAACTCTCCATAGTCATCTGCCAGCCATAAAACTTTACCTTGAGAATGAGAGGTTAAAATGCTTAGCCCTACATACGGATCTGGAGTTGGCCATCGAGGGAGAGCCACCTACAAAGAAGGCCAAAGTTGCAAGGCTTACCACTTCTGCCCCTCTGTCATCAGTCCCACCAGCCACTGATTTAGGGGTTGAGGGATGTCTGTCTGGAACCGGCATTTTCAGTGACTACCCTCAGGAAAGCCACCTCAGGAGCACAGATAGGCACGTCCTCTGAGGACGTTCTTACGTCGGCTTCGGCTGAGGTCGAGGGGGAACCAGACTCCACTGGATGCCCATCCGCAGTCCAGAAATCTGACTCCTTACCCACAGACCAGACCCCTGAAACTAGGCCCTCTGTCTTCACTAAATCAACTCCTCCGAAAAGGAAACAAAAAAACTAAACACCTATCTGTTTCCTCTGAGGACCAACCAGACTGGCACTCCTTCTCCCAGTCTTTGTTGCAGGCCTTTATGGCTCTTAGGACTTCAGCATCCACAGCTGCCACATTGTCTGTTCTCAGCCCCAGGCCAGCCTCAACTCCTTCCATCTCTCCTACTCACACCCAGGAGGAAGAGTCCTCTGCCTCCTCCTCTGATGAGTCAGTCACTTTCTCCTCTAAGATAGCTTCCTCCTTGGACTACTACTCCCCAGTTGAGGATTCCCTAAGGGGAGACTCTCCCCCTGAAGACATTAACTTTTGGGAAACAATAATTAAAATGAGGGAGTACTTCAAGTGGGATGCTACTCAGATGACAGAAGTCCAGAAAAGGTATTTTGAGTTACTCCAGGTGGAATCATCCTCCCCCTTGGCTATCCCTTCTCTGATTCCAGCCTATCTGGATGCTTTTGCATCTGCATCAAAGACACAGGAATCACAACCACCAGCTCCCAAAAGGCCTGGCCACTTTTATAATGTCCCTGATGACCACAAATTCCTCATAAAGCCAACATTGACAGATCCTGCAGTCATTGCAGTGACCCCTGACAAACAGTCCAGACTCATGCCTTCTTCCTCCCTCTTCCCATCAGACAAGGACAGCAAGGTCATGGACAGACTAGGTAAAAAGATATATACCTCTTTTACAGTAGTTTTTAGGGTTACCAATTACCAGACCCACATGGTCAAATATGCCCTTGATCTGGTCTCACAGGCCTCCTCCTTCCTCTCCTCTATGCCAGATTCTCCCAACAAATCTCAGGTAGCATCTAAGTTGTTTTTGGCATCTCAGGTTGCCAGACACTCCATAATGTGCAGCTGTGATGCAGCTGAGGCCTCCACTAGGTCTGCAGCTTCAGCTTCTGTTCTGCACAGGAACTCCTGGCTTAGGCTACAGGCCCTTCCTGAAGATTTTAAAACCAAGATATTGGACGCACCTCTGGACAACAAATTCCTGTCCTGCTGAACTGTTTAAAAGCCTGCAGGATAAAAGTAAGAAGCTCCAGAATGTAAAACATTTACTGGTCTCACCAATTCCTAAATATTACAGGAACTACTTTGCAGAAACTTCCTTTGTCAGAAGAGCCCCTGCTCCAGCCTCCTCCACCACTTCCAGGCATAGAAAAGATCCCAGGAAGACTCCCTCCACAAGGACAACCCCTCCTGAGTCTCCCACCAGGCAGTCCTTTCAAGACAGAAACAATAATGCGTGACTGGCTCAGCCATCTTCCCCTCTCCTCCTGCCTCTCTCTCTGTCTTCACCTCTGGAAAAAAGTCACTTCAGATCAATGGGGTCTGGCAGTTGTGGATAAAGGATACTTCATGTCCTGACAGGAAAAACCCATGCCACAAGGTATCCCCTTCCCTCCCAAAAACCAGCTTCACCTAATCCCTCAGGTTATCCAAGAACTACTTGCCCAGGGGACCATAGAAACCGTCCCCCCAGGGTAAGAAGGGAGACGATTTTACTCCATTTTATTCCTGGTGCCAAAAAAGATGGCCCTTGGAGGCCCATCCTAAATTCGCCCTTCCTAAATCTCTTTCTCAAGGTCCCTCTCTTCAGAATGCTATCACTGCAAAGCCTTCTTCCACTATAGCCACCCAAAGCTTTCATGGCCACTTTGGACCTGAAGGAGGCATACCTCCATATTCCCATCTGCCCCAAAGTACAGGAAGTATTTGCATTTTGCTGGGCCGTTTTCACACTTTCAGTTTACTGCCTTGCCCTTTGGTTTATCCACTGCACCAAGGGTCATCACAAAGTGCCTAGCCCCAGCAATAGCCTACTGCAGAACAAAGCACATTCAAATCTCCCCCTACCTAGAAGACATCCTAATTCTAGCAGAAGAGGAAGTCACCCTCAGGAATCATCTTCTGTTCTCCATGTCCCTGCTCCAGAGAGTAGGATTCACCCTCAACCTAGCAAAATCATTCCTCACTCCAGCACAGGACAAAACTATCCTGTGCTGCAGAATAAGGACCGACTTGATGAAGGCTTTCCTTCCTCAGGACAAGGTATCCTCCCTAGTCAACCACTTCCAGGACATCCTTCTGGTCATCCACCTCTCAGCCAGGCAGTCCATTCTTTTCCTACACCTCATTGTAGCCACAATTCCTATGCTGCCACTTGCCAGGCTGCACATAAGGAAGTTCCACTGGTACCTGAAAAAATATGTGGTCACACTACAGCCATCCCCTGGATTTTCAGGTACCCTTCTTACCATGCCTAAAGACAGAACTGAGTTGGTGGATCCAGCAAGTACAAAAGAACCCAGGCCTGCCCTTGCAACCCACCAGTCCAATACAATCCATGCACACAGATGCCTCCGATCTAGGGTGGGGAGCAACTATGAATGGCCTCAAGGTACAGGCCCTATGGGGGCCCTCCCTCCAGAAAAAGTGTATCAACATAAGGGAGATGACTGCGGTCCACCTATCCCTGTAGGCCTTTCTCCCTCTCAGGCAACCAGGAACCCTACAAATCTTCACAGACAACACAACTGTGATGTGGTACATCAGCAAATGGGGGGATCAGGTCTTACCTGCTGTGCAGGCTAGCAATGCAGGCATGGGAGTTAGCCTCTCAGAACAACATATCACTGCAGGCAATCTAGAACCTATCCCAGGACAACCATCAGGCAGATGCTGTCAGCAGATGATTCTCTCTGCATCATGAGTGGATGTTGCACAGAGATGTGTTCCTAGACATTGTCCACCAATGGAGCACACCTCAAATAGATCTATTTGCCTCCCCCATGAACAGATAATTGCAGCTTTTTTGCTCCAAGGATACCTCCCCACTAGCCTGGAGAATGGATGCCTTCTCCACCTCTTGGAAGGAAATGTTCCTTTATGCCTTCCCTCCCTTCCCATTCATTCAGAAAATCCTCCAAAAAATCAGGAGGGACAAGCCACAAATCTTGCTGGTGACTCTCTATTGGCCAAGGCAGCAGTGGTTCCCCCTTCTTCAATCTCTTGCCAAGAGCATTCATCACAAGTTGCCTCACAAGGTGGACCTGCTCACACAACAGAATGGATCTCTCATTCATCCATACCTGACGATGCTCTGTTTAGCCCTTTGGGTGACAAACTTTTGATCCCCTTCAGACACCGGTACATAGAGGACATGCTATCCATCCTGCAGGAGGCCAGGAAATCCACTACCAAGAGGTCCTATGTTTCCAAAAGGAAAAGGTTCTCCAAATGGTGTCTCCAAAAGCAAATGTGCCCATTCCATGTGGAGGTTCCTCTAGTCCTAGCCTATGTGTGCGAGCTCATAAAATCAGACCTTTCATATTCTTCAGTAAAAGTCCACTTATCTGCCATCTCCACCTGCATACCTTTGGACCCACCCCTACTTTTTAGGTTGGACGTCAAACTATTCTTAAAAGGGATTCTCCATGTTACTCCACCAAAGAAACATATTCTACAACCTTTTGACCTAAACTATATACTAGAAAAACTCACAATTGCACCCTTTAAACCAGCTAGTGCTGCTTCTCTGATGTGTGCATGGAAAACTCTCCTACTAGTAGTCCTTACTTCAGCCAGAAGGGTTTCAGAATTACAAGCACTAATGGCATCAACACCCTACACAATCTTTCAGAAAGATAGGGTGACCCTGGCCACCAATCCATCCTTCATGCCCAAAGTGGTCAATGAGCAGTCCCTCAATTAGTCTATCCACTTAGCTACCTTCTTTCCCTCCCTACAGAAGGAGAGTGAGAGAGTACTCCACTCCCTTGATGTCCACAGACAATTAAGGCTCTATTTGGACAAAACCAAAGCTATCAGGAAGTCCAGTCAGCTATCTGTGTCCTTCCACCCCAGGGCCCCAAGTAAGGCAGTATCCAAACAAACTATTTCCTCCTGCTACTCCTACCATGGAAAAGACTTACATTATGGGGTTAATGCACACTCTGCAAGAGCTGTTGCCACTTCTGGGGCCTTCTTCAAAGGCCTGGACACAACTACCATCCTCTGTGCATACCTTCATCAAACTTGCAAATTGGACTACATCTCTAGAGCCAGGGCAGGGTTTGCAAGGGCAGTCCCACATGGATTCCTGGAATCTGCAACTTCTTCCACCACCCTTACTTCTTCTTGAGCTGTGGCACTCTCCCACAGTAACAATACTGCAACATGGGAACAGAAGGACATAGACTAGTTGTGTAAAATCGTACCATAACCATAGATGGCTTTCTCTTCCATGTTGCAGTATTCCTTCCCACCCACCTACCCCACTTTATTACACTTACTCTGTCTAGATGGCATCCTTTTGGTTCTCCTTAGACTATTGTCTGACTGTGCAGTCAGTTCTGAGGTCTGAGAAGTCAGATGTCACATTTAAGACCCCTGGTTTATGGCCCTGAGTGTGACGTCCCATGCACCTGGGAGCAACCAGGCTTAAGCTTTTGTATAGGAGCCGGACGTTCGGGTCACCTGAGGCAGAGAATTCCACAGTAAGAATACTGAAATATGAAAGAAAAGGACATGTATGGTTATGGTAAGATTTTACACAACTATTCTTTACCTGTCAGTAGCTAGGATCCATAGTTTCACTTACACAGTCTGGTTACTGCACCACAGGTAAAAATATGATTGTTTCATAGTTCATGTAGGTGCAAATGATCTGAGGAATACCTCACTGGACTATATGAAAAGAGACATTATGGATCTCTCTGAATATGTGTTACAGACTGGTACATACCTTGAATCGAACAGCATTCTACCTTCATTAAGGATGATACCACAGTATGACCAGAAAGTTATTGATTTTAATAAGAAGCTTCTCATGCCACTCCAGGGGAATTATATACCTATCAGCATGGTTGGACATGGTTAACAGACCACTTTGCTTTGCCAAGGATGGTCTTCACCTGTCCTCCCCTGCACTTTCGGATATTGGTTAAACCTCTATCCATCTTCTTACAGCCCTTTTAAGGCAATGTCAAAATGAAAATTACCAACATAGCAAAAAAAAAAAAAAAAAAAACCTCAAAGCAACCTTAATCTGTTACTGCTCAATGCTAGTCATCTAAAACCTCTGGAGAATGTAGACACCTGTGCTGTTACTGAGACTTGGTTTAAAGCCACATAAAGTACACCAGGTGTGGAAGGCTACAGTGACTCCCACGCATTCATGCCACCAAAAGCACAGACAGGCTAAAGGTGAAGGTGTCTCAGTCTATGTTAGCAGCAAATACAACTCTAGGTTGGTTAAACAGGATGATACCCTGCAGTTTATCCACATCCAAGTCTCCATAGACAAGCATCCCTACCATGTACTGGCCAGCTATAGGGCACCCTGTGTGACCCTCAAAGCTCACAACTCTTAACTAGACCTACTACAGGTGCTCACCATCCAACCAAATACCTTATTCAAGGAAGAACTGAACTACCCCATATACAGGCACATTTCCTGGACTTCATCACCACAGACATCTGGGAGCAGCTAGTGCAGTCTGCAATCAGAGGGTCAAATATACTGAACCTATTACTCACCAACATGGCAGAGCTTTGTATCCTCACTACCCATGTCATGTCCTCATTGATTTAGTCTGAACATAAAGCTGCCTTCCTCAAAATAAAATTCAACTCAAAAGACCCAGCTGAACCCATAAAGATAGGAACTATACTAGACCACACTTCATCCAGTTAAGAGATGGTTTGTCAAAATCCACTGCTCCCCAAAAACCCTGAGAACACAGCTACTTATGTAAAATTATTTACTGAATCCCTGTACAAACATGTAAATGGTTGCATTGAGGCTGCTATACTTACGAGAAGTAAGCCCAAATCTAACGCCAAAAACAAACCACACTGTTGGAATCCTTACCTTAACAGGCTATATAACTAAAGAAAAAAACTCAAAGATAGAATCAGAAAGAGTAACTCTCATAGAGTCTAGAGTTCTTTCATTCAACTAAACAAGAAACTAGGAGGTCTAATAAAGTCCAGCATGGGCCAATTACAAATTCAGGATAGCCTGTCAAGCTAAGGACAATCACAAGGCATTCTTCAGCCTTGTCAGGTATATTAACTGTTATACCCAACAGTATGCAAAACATGTGGTAAATGGCATGATCTTCTCTGACCAAGTTGACATAGCAAATCTACTGGCTGTAAAATTTAACTCTAACTTCATCCCCCTGTAAAATCCCTTCTAGCATATCCACCCAACTTTCAACAGGGAGCAGGTCCTAAAGGTGCTCACTAAGGCCAAGAACACTGCTTCGGTGGGGCCCGACAATATCCCCAGTTGCCTCCTAAATAGCCTAAAACATAACCTAGCAGGATAACTTGGGCCTCTCTTCAACTACAGCCTCAAAGCAGGTTACATACCAGGTGAATCGAGGGCCACAAAGGTCATCCTTATTCATAAGGGAGGAACATCGACTCACCCAAGGAACTACAGACCTGTTAGTCTGTCAAGTCTAATATTCAAAGCCATGGATTAAATTATCATTGAAATGATAAACAAGGACATTGGCAACCTACAGACATAGGATCCAGTCAAGTTTGGCTTTGGATGGATGATGGGAAAAAAGTGCATACCGCCTACCCTGACCTGGCCAAGGAATTCCACACAATACCCTACTCAAGTGTTGACAGACTCTCAGAACTAGACATAAATCCCTACATAACTCACTGGATGGTTCATAGATAAGACCCCAAAAGTCAAGATTGGTGAGACCACCTCTACCAAGACACCAGTCACCGGTGAAGTACCCCATCTCTGTTCTGGGCTCTATCCTGTTTGGCATCTACTTTTCAGAAGTCACGGCTAATGTCAAAGGCCTGTGGCTCACCAGGTTCGCAGATGACTTTAACATGGCAGCTGTGATAGATTCCCCCTACAACACCAACATTCTAGAAGATAGTCTAACAAAAACAAATGACTGGTGCAAAAGGCATTGATTATAACTCAGTGCAAAGAAATGCATTATATTGTTCTTTGGGAAAGCATGCACCCAAGCTAATTACTTCATTGATAAAACACTCCTGATAGTTAGTGATCTAGGAACATATATAGACAGTAGTCTGGTATTTGACCAACACATAGCCAAGATATCAAGGAAATCATTATATCTTGCAAAGCTCATAAGCAAGGGTATGGCATCCAGGTCCAAGGAATTAATAGTACCCCTCAACTCAGCCCTTATCATCCCCATCACTGAGTAAAATGTTCACTTTGGCATGTACTTGGACAGGCACTTGCAACAGTTGGAGCACCTTAAAAGGTTTCTCACCAGGAGAACCCAGGGAATGAATACCCTGTCCAACACAGATCGCCTTAAGGTCCTATCTCTATACTCAGTCTCCTACAGGTTACTGAGAGGCAATCTATGCATAGCATATAAGGTGATCTCTTGCACATCTGTAAGACAAATACCAGAAACACCAGATCCAAGGACCTGAACATTGTCTGCAAGATAAATAGGACTTGATGGAGGTATAGATATGTGTTTCAAATGATCCCTGCACTATGGAATAAGCTCCTCATCTATGTGAAGAAAAGTTTATATCTGACATTGTCAAAAAGGGGTCTATATCATAAGAGCGAAAGTTCAAAAGAACGAACGCTCCTATGATCGGAAATGCCGGACATCAAAACAGTTTTTCTGTGGTCGCAGTACAATGAGGGTAGGAATATGTGACCTTTGCTCACTGTAGTGCAACCTCGGAGTTGGAATATATATTTAGCGGGGGGTGTGGGGGGGTGCAGCCACCCACAATATAACGCTCAATGTTTGTGTCTTTTCGATGTTTGAGCTTTCGTTCTTTTGAACTTTTGCTCTTATGATATAAACCCATTAAAAAGAAAGCTTATCATTGGATGGGAAATTACAAATTCACCCCCAGCCTGGCCTCAGTGTTTCTGATGGACAGAGGTTGACAATAATTAATCACCAGCTAACATACATTTCACACACACACATAACACTTAGCGATCTCCTTCCTAACACACCCCACAAATAGGTGCCCAAAGAACTCTGGGACAAAACTGGGTTGGGTTGCATGGCTAGGCTTGTAAAGACCCTTGTGGTTTTTAGCCTAGTATGAAACTATAAAGAAACAACAAAAGCACAGAGGTAGCATGATTGCTGAACACCAACAGTTCCTAAATATAGGTGTCTTAAATATGAAATAGAAATATTATGACTGATGGACAGCCAAAAAATTGAGCACTTGTGGGTAATATTAAACATTTCACTCATTTTGTTTCTGTACAATATTTTAATGTAGCAAGAAAAATTAATGGGCCCATATCGATATCTATCCAGAGAAGAGACTGAAAGTGATTGGCATTAAGCAAAGAAGTATAAATCCCCAGGTGTATATACCACTCAGATTGCAATCTTTAACAAAAAAAAAAAAAAAAAAATGTGAAGGCTTTTATATAGGGGGGTATCTCTCCTTAGATAATGATGTAATTTTAAATAAAAAGGAACCAGATGTGTGAAAAGTCACCTTGATCTCTATGATCTCTAAACCTGGGAAAGAACCACAGCAGCCCTTATCATACTGGCTAACTTCAGTCCTATGTTTAGATCATACATTATATATTACGGTATTAATTTCTCATCATACTGGCTAACTTCAGTCTTAGGTTTAGATCATACATTATATATTACGGTATTAATTTCTCATCATACTGGCTAACTTCAGTCCTAAGCTCATTCCAAACATTATATATTATGGTATTAATGTACAGAATTGCCCAGCTGTTAGCAGCTCTCTTTTCAGTGTGATCAGCCTGGATTCATAAGAGGGAGATAGGCATTTGGTAATATCAAGACACTAGTTTTAATAGAAAGTCAAGTGAGCAGAGCAATCCACTTACATTACTCAGCTTTAGTGCTAAAAAGCCATAGATAGATTTGAGTGCTGTGATCTATTTTTGATATTGAAGAATGGATCTATTAATCCAATTAAAAAAATATACATAACATAATATACAAGGTAAAAACTGAAGGCAGTATAACAGAATCATTTACATTTAGCAGTGGAATGTGATTGGGATGCCTTTGTCCCCATCATTGTTTTCACTGTATTTAGAGACCTTAGCCTTACTTTATATGCATGATCTCACAGTGTCCTTGGATGACCCTATCAGATATGTATAACCAGTCTACTGATGGAAACTATAAGGATATAAAGTAAATGAAAATAAAACATCTTCATGGAATTGTCAAATGCCTAGGCGCTCTCTCAAAAAAACTATCCACATATCCTATTATTGGAATAAATTTTGTTTTCCAGTGCTTGGTATGTAAAAGTTCAACTAAACTACAAAGAATACATTATATTTCTAAGGGAGTAAGAATTATTTCTGTATAGGTAAGATACTAAATATGGAAAAATTCCCACCCAAGAGGATGATTATTGTGAAAACTCCCTTGGCCTAATTTGTAAGGTGCTGCCACCCCCCCCCCAAATTTTGACCTTGGGACAACATCAGAACGTATGAGTGTCAGTATCCATATTCTCCACTGACTGATGGGGAGTAAGTTGCCATATGAAGAGTATCCACAACTATTAACATAATATTTTGGTCTTTAAATCACAAAATCCAACATGTTTCTGAATCAAAATGTCAAAACTGGTTTCCTGGAAAACCAGATTTGACCATTTTCGAACTGCAGTACAACAGGGAACATTAGGAGACATTTCTGAATGTCTCCAGATATTGTTATGAAGGAGGGCTGTGCCCCCCATGCCCCCTGCTACTTTAATATACAAACTCCGAGATCGCACTACAGTGAGGGAAAGGGTGCATTTCCTGATCCCTGCCATAGTGCAATCCGCACCTGGAATGCCGAATTCAAATGAGCGAATGTGTCATTGTGCATTCGCTCATTGGAATTCACACCATTTGCAGTCAACATTCCCCAAATCTTGAATTTGTACTTTCGCACTTTCGTGCATCATACAACTTACTTTCAACATAATTAAGTTAAACCGGTGTTTTATGGGGTCCTAAAATTGAACACATTTTCTAATGGTCCTAGAACTGAACTCATTTTCTAACTCTACCTCTAACTGTTTCCCTCCCCACTTAAAAAATTCTACAAGGAGGCCCACTATTCCTATGGCTTTATTGAAGATGATGCAGGATATTGTCTTAGAAATCTCATGAACAATAAAAGGGCTGTTCAATAGCCTGTGCTCAGTTTTTAAGGGGCACTTTTGAGTGGCTGTCAAATCCCATTTTGGTCTAGTGTTCACTTAACTTGGATCACACAAGGAAT
Organism: Protopterus annectens; assembly: GCF_019279795.1. Lineage (NCBI taxonomy): Eukaryota > Metazoa > Chordata > Ceratodontiformes > Protopteridae > Protopterus > Protopterus annectens. Next base: position 139,079,875 of record NC_056737.1, on the reverse strand, counting down.
TGTAATAGTTTAAGAAGTCCTCCCAAAGATCCCCAGCATTACTGATTAATACCACTTAAGTGGTATCACTGATCTTTTGAGGTAGATTTTAAAGAACCATGGTATCCTTAACTTCTTAACCACTGAGCCTTTTCCAGAAAATCTCCTCCTCGTCCTCCACTTTTGAATGTTCAGGTTAATTTCTTCTTTATGTCTTTAAGATCTCTTTAATCTACTCCTAATGCTACACTTTCTTGTATACATTTCAGGTCTGTGGTCTTCTGGGTAAAGATTTTGTTCTTGCCGCTTCTTCTGATCACTTCCATGTCCATAATATCTCCTCTTATAGCCATCTTGCAGTCCTCCAACCACAGGGAATTGAAACTGTTCTCGGGATAGCTGTTCCTATGGATTACATCATAAATAATGCCTCTCAATGCCTCCTTGTCCTTTTTGAGGACAACCAGAAGTGAGACGATGTCCAGTTCCCAAACTTTTATGTAAATGTATCCAGTTTAATAACCAGAGTCAATGGCATATGGTCAGATACCTATTTTGTGAATGGTGGGAGTTTGCACCTTGATCCTGTATTGCTTTTTAATAAAGATAGTCTATTCTGCTACCTTGTTGGATAAGGTTCCTGGAAAAGGTCAGGCTGATAGATTCAGGGTAGAATGCTCTCCAGATATCTGTCCATCCCTCTTCAGACATCCAAGATTTGTATACCTCCTGACACAGCTCATGCTAATCTTTTCTCTGAAATAGTATATCTTTTTGTTCATCTCTCACTGGATTAAATTTCCCAGCTTACACTCTGACTTACTTGACACCTAACAGACTTTTAGGAAGTCCTCAAAAACCACCTATTTTCATTTCAATTAGGGGCATAACCATTAGCTATAATCCATTCTTCATTGTAAATGGTGCCTCCCATATTAACCAACTGCCCCTACCACTTGTCCTAAATTGAGATGTCAATGTTAGCAAGTTATGGAACATAAGGAAATTCCTTCATTTACCCCCTCCAGCTTTGTAATCTGTTACCACAGTGTGAAATTGTGTAGTTCTGAATTTGTAGGCCTCCCTTACCATAGATTTTGTCTCCTGCAGGCAAACAGCCCGAGCCTGTCCTCATGTATTCTTTGGATAATTCTTTCCATTTCAATGGGATGTGAATTTCCACCTGCATTCCAGGACCTCAATTTGACACTTGTGCCAGGTATTGTGACTGCCTACCATGAAATTGTATTCTTTTATCCCCCCCCTCCAGGAAGAAGGATCTGCAGATCCCCCTGAGATGGAAACTGAAAGCTTCCCTTGGATACACCTTTATCCAGTTGAGCATCCCTGGTAGTTTTTAGAAGATTGTGATGGACCCTTATGGGTATGAGGCAGTCACCTCTCCCACTGACGTAGGGACAAAATCAAAGAGCAAACAAGTAACACCTTATTACTCTCTTATATGCTGTTGTCATAAATTTACCATCAACTTTTAAAAAAATAGTTTGTGTCTGCCTGTTATGTGTTAGTTGTGACCCTAGGTTCCTGGTGTATTAGTATATAGTTGCAGGGCATAAGATTGGCAGTCATAACTGACCATGTGGGTGTTATCTCCACATACTGCAGAGGTAACACTACCTTACATTTTAGCTTTTCACTAGTTGTGTGCAGAAATAAGTTCAGGACCAACCAGGACTTCAATCATGACATTATAAAAATCCATGGACTGTGTGCCAAACACTCTTCATCTTGCACATTCCCAATGAAGGCCTCCAGCTAATTGATTTGTCAGTGTTGCAATCTAGGTTACAAAACTCAAAAAATGGATGTAGTGCAAGTGAGCAGCTTGCAGAATACAGAGAGTACCCACCGCCAACACCAAAAGGAGAGGAAAAATAAAAAAGAGCAAAAAAGAATTCTCACTGTAGTTAGCACATATCCAATTTAACATCCACTAGAGATAAAACAGAAAAATGAGAATAACATTAATTATGAATTTAAAGCACTATACCATTCACCTTTACCCCTTTCCCCGCACACATAATCTACTAGCGATGCCATCCAGTCATGTTAAGTACTGACCAATGCAAATGTTAGGAGAGACATATATAAAGAGTTGCTTTGGAGGACTTTTATGCAGTACAGAATGCACATTCCCTGTCTTAGTCCCCACTGTCTAGCATCTAGCTGCAACACTGAAATCCAATGATATGTGCATGCCATGAGCAAATTGCTTATTCCTTCATTGTGGTGTTATTTCCTGATCTCATAAAGTTTTCCTGTAACCCATCTTGTTATACCAGTGCCATCCTGGAGATGCCTTGCATTGATCATGACCGTAGGGGTGTGGTGGCAATGGTGTCCATGCATAACTAGTGTTATGCTAGTCCTACCTGTCGGTAGTAGCACTGGAGCTTCAACAATGCTTTAACTGGGTGCTCCGTGGGGATGTGTTGGCGAATGATAGCCTGTCTTTTCTTTTGGGACAGTTTCCATTCCATCTCCCTACTAACCTAGTACCCATCTCTCCCCTACACCTCCACACAAACTAGCTGGGACTTTACCCCTTTCATACAGCTGTTGGTCTCTTGCCCAATATGTAATAGTAATAATAGAATTCTACTACCCTACGTTTTTGCTGTAATGACAGGATAAACCAGAGTATTTTCTTCATTGGTAGCATTTCCTGATGCATTGAATAGACCCAATTTATTTATTTATTTAATATTTTTTGACTGGGAAGTTCTGACTGGGAACATGGCCCGGGGGAAAAGCCCTGGACAGAATAAAGGTTTTTACAAATAGCAAATCATACAGTGCATAAGTTCATACAGTAGTGGTTGCCACAAAAGGAAATATTGTCAGCCTATCTGGAATTTTGTAAATAATTATATGTAATTTGTGAATATTAATATGATTTATATAGAAATGTAAAAAAAGGAGATACTGCCACCTCAGCTACCTAGAATTTTGTAAATGGTCATGTGTCATTTGTGAATAGCAACATGATTCATATGCCTGTGTTAAAAATGTATTAGAAATGTATGTCATATTGTATAGACGTGCTGAAGAGATATTTTTATACACTAATGTAATTGTTTAGATGTATTATTTTAAGAGGAGATTAACTTGCAAAACTTAAGAATAGTTGAGATTGAAGTACTTTATTGCTGGGCCATAAACAAGAGATGTTATCTTTCAGTTTCAGTCAATAGGAGACAGGGTGTCTACGCTAGGGGACTTTCTGTGTTGTTTTGTGAGTGTTTTACTGTGTTATGTCTTACAGCAGTTGCAAACATCTGAAGGCTTTGTATTTTCACAGGGAGATGCTACATGCTAGCAGTTTCTAGCAATTGTTGTTTTGAGCCTGGGAAATGGTGACAAAAGAAGTGATGTCATGCAGCAAGTATCCCAGCAGCAATATTTGAGATATTAATTTAAGAACTCTCTGAGAAAATGATTGTGCATTTTGTATTTTGTCTTTCACCTAACAACATCAGCTGGAAACATCCACTCACCACATCTGCACTTGATTTGCTGTAATAGTAAGTTTCTAGGGTACAGTAATTTATTTTATAGTCAGGAATATAGCTGAATTTATTTAGATATTTTTCTTTGTTTGAGACTGTCTTGCAGTATTGTTTTAAATATTTCCTGTGATTTTGTACCCTGAAGTCACTGTGAATACATATTTAATATTTTCTTGTTCTGCTATTATTTATTATTAAATATATTTAAACCTAACTTTGTGGCTGGTCTGTCTAGATATATTTAAGCTCTTTGAGTACTTGCATATCTATTTGGTGACACTGTGGGCCACCCCTAATAGCCTTGCTCTTGGTCAGACTACCATTACACAGTAGGATTGGACAGCCTTTGATAAGGGCCTTAAAGTAGCTGATAAGGGTTGTCTGGAGGTAGTCTGGGCAACAGGGGGCATAGCTAGTAACCAACCAGCGAAAAGATACCTGCAGGAATGGCTTGTGCACAGCTAAATGATATGTGCAGCAAAACAGAGGATCCGAAAGACCGCCCCTTCCGAAAAGAATAGGAACATCAAATTTGTTCAAATTTTTCCACGTACGACCATCACCGATGAGACTTAACATCCAGGTTTAAGAACAGGGGATACCAAGTGCGTGACATCACTAGGGCCAGTCGGTTTGCCAATCAACAGGATAGATCACAGTTGTTGTCATATCGGGTTCGGTATACTGAAAAATAACAGGTACTCAGATTAGTTACAACCTATGGGAGAAACACCAATAGTTTTATGAATATTATTCATAGACATTGGCATCTATTAAGATCAGATGATACTTTAAACAATTATATTGGAGATCGATGTTTCTATTCTTTTCGGAAGGGGCGGTCTTTGGAATCCTTATTTAGCCATTACAAAAGGGTTTATGACAAAGGTTTGAGTTCAGCTAAACAAATGACAATGACTGGTCAATTGATATCAGGCTGCAATCCATGTGGCCAGTGTATTTACTGTCCAAGAGTGTTGAAGTCAAACAGTTTCATGTCCCATAACTCTCCACATGTATATAATGTCTTATTATTTGCTAATTGTAATACTACTTAGGTTATTTATTTAGCCCAATGTAGTTGTCAGGCATTTTATGTGGGACAAATCTCCCGACCCTTCAAAATAAGGGTTGGGGAACATCTAAGTGACATCAAAAACAAGAAAGGTTTGAGTTCTTTATTTAAACATATGCTCAAACATCCGACTGAGTCTTTTAGTTTCATGGTCATTGACCATATTAGGTTCAGGAACAAAAAGGCTCATATACTACATGAAATGTTAACAAACAAAGAGAAAATGTGGATTATCAGATTGGGGGCCCTATTTTCTCCTGGGTTAAATGACCAATTTTGAAATCATTTCACAAAAAATTGTATATTTATATTGATATAAAGTGCCCTTTGTCTTGCTTAGTTAATCGTGTTTGTAACATGATAATAATTGTTTATACTCACATCATTTATACTATTATTAATATGGTAGTATTTTTATGTGCACTAGAGGGTGTCATTAGACACCATATGTAAGGGAGATATTAATGTTATGTACATTTTTTTACTTTTTCAAGTTTGATTGCTGAAGAAGGCTTTTGCCAAAACTGGTATAAGCATACTGGTGAATTGCTGACCTTTTCATCATGGAATAAAAGTGTTTTGTAAACAAGCCACAGGAGATGTTGGGTGCTGGCTTTCTTTTTCTGTTTTGTTGGGCATAGCTAGTAAACCTGTGCCAGCCTTTCCCAGGGCTGTGTGTGTGTGTGTGTGTGTGTGTGTGTGTGTGTGTGTGTGTGTGTGTGTGTGTGTGTGTGTGTGTGTGTGTGTGTGTTTGTATACGTGTTTGTGTATAAATCAAATCTCAAAGTGTGTGTGTGTCAGCTACTTGGGCGGGGCACGAAACACTGGTTGGACAAAGAGGGGGGTGGAGGTCTTGATATGGCCACTCAGCTGAGATCTCAATCCTATAACTGTGCCAATGGAGAGTCTTACTGGTGATAAGGAGAAAGAGGGAGAAACCATCTCCAGACTGACGGTGGTCTTTGTGTGCTCTTAATTAAAATTGCAATTTACTGTGTGTGTACTTGTCATCCTCCCAGTGTGTATGTCCCCCTCTGTTGCCAGTGGTGAGGATTGAGGCTCCTTGATTACTGGAGTGTCACAGTGATACATGCAAGGATAACAAGATATAAATAGAGATATTCAAGAATAGACAGAACAAGTGACTATACAAGAGAAGGATGGCGGGACATAGTCATTTTTCTTTGTTTAGATAGGTATGATTAACTAAGAGAGACATGAACTTAGAATAGGATGTAGTAGAGAAGTTTAGAAAGAAAGGGAAGAAGGATGAGGCAAAGAGGAATAGACAGGGCATCTACAGAGAGAGTGCTGGAGGGGAAATAGATGGGAAAGAGAGACTCTTAACTGGTTGAGTGAATAAAGATCAACAGTGAGGTGTTCTGAAGTAAAGCCTAAAAAATGGCAAGAAGGGGGGGATAATAATGTGAATAATAAGCTAGAAAGTGGAGGCAGCATTAGCCAGTTGGGTACTTCAGTATTGTCCTGTGCCGCATCATCTACTCCCTTATTCCAACTGATTGGAGGGTCATCAAAACATGTCTCAGAGCTCTTCTATCTTTACTCTGCAAGCTACCTCAACTATCTCAGTTGCTTGGTTCAAGAACGTAGGTTCTTGGATCACTTTGCTGAGGTGATATTTAAAGAACGATCTCCATTCCTGATCAGTGATGCTCTCTGGGATGCCTGTCACTCTCATGTTTATCTTCCCTGGCCTGTTTTTAATATCATCCACCTTTTTAGGCTGCATAGAGAGACCATGTGATAGTTCAAAGCACATTTTTATATTATTGAGTGAGGCATCTTGTGGTGACTTAACAGTCCTTTTTAATTTATCTGCTTCTGTCTCAAAATGACTTATTCAAGACTGTTGTCTTGTGTTGTAGGCCTCTACTTCAGACACCACAAGAGGAAGCCACTCAAACAAAATCAACAGTCTTTCCTCCACTTAGGCTTTCTTGAAGCAGTCTAGCAGCCCGCCTTGCGCAGTTACCTTTGGATTCTCTTACTCCATTATAAATTACAACACTACAGGGTTTAGAAAGAGCTTACAGATACTGTTAAGCCCAATACAATAGGGAGAAGTGGAGTCAAGCATCCATCTTCCTTTGGGAAGCCACAGCCTCCATCTTAAGTCAGTTTAAGTGTATACTAGGTCTATACAAAAATATTTTTGTAATCAATCATGTGAATCCCAAAATAAGTAGATATGTGGTGGAAACTGTATGTGATCTCCAAAGTAAACATAATCATTAGCCATGGAGACATGGAGACATGTAATAAAAACAATAAAATTATCTACACAGGAGAGGAAATATGTGCTGTTGATAATTAAACTATATAGCAGAGAGGTATGGACAAGAGCAGAGACAGCTTTACTTAATGATATAGTTCTACTCATTAAATCGTGCATATGTAGAAGATGTGTAAAAAAGAAAACTAGGCACACTTGCCATCTTGGATTTAATCTTGTTGATGAAGGATGCAAATGGGAAGTCAAAGTCATAAACCCAACAGTAAGAAAAGTTTAGCCAAAAGTGGTTGGGGAAAAGAATTTGTAAGGGATTTTTGGGTTCCATTTTAAGAGTTTCAAAGTATATAGATTTACAAAATTTTAATATCTAGCAGCTTTACTAGAGTCATTCTAATCAAAAGAGTGATTTATTTATCAATCATCCCCTGTCAACTTGCTAAAATAACTGTTACACGTTTGCCGTCAGTTATCATATTTTTCTTTCTTTTTTGTTTTAAAATGTCCCACTTTAATGTTGTGCTTCATGGCAGTAAATTGCAGTTTATAGCATTGTGATTAACTTTAAAAATTGGTTCCTTATTACGTGATCGAAACCTTAGGTTATCGAACACCTAAAGGTCGCTCACTAAATGTTGAAGTCTGAAAATTGCGAACGGACGTTTCCACACAGGGAAATGATTCATTTGGCCATTACACGGATTTTGTGCTTTCTTCACTGTAGAGCGATCTTGGAGTTGGTATATTTAGTTTGGGGGGGGGGCACAGCCAGTGCATTGTTTCTCCTATGTGGAAACGGACATTTTAAATGTTAAGGGTTCGATATTTCATGATCGATCTTTAGGTATTCGATAATTTAAGGTTTCGATCACGTAATATAGATCCTTAAAAAATAATTAACAAAGAGCATTTATTTTTAGTCTAAAGTACTATTTCTATTTAGATTTGTTTGTGGTTGTCTC
>NC_056737.1:138969578-139067078 GCF_019279795.1 Protopterus annectens | reverse complement strand
ACATCAGCAGACCTGCTAAAGTAGGGCTCTGGGAAGTGTTTTGGGTGGAAAAGTCCTCAAAATACTTCTTCCTACAAACATACACACTTACAAACAAACTCTTGTACATACACTTATACACACACACACATTTGATAGCTCTGTGACTAGAACCCCTGCCTATCTAGTTATTTAGACTATACTGTTACTGCATGCATCACTGAACTTATATGGCTGAGAGCTGTTGAAAGGTATTTCTGAAGGGAATGACATCAGCAGGACTGCTAAAGTAGGGCTCTGGGAACTGTAGTGGTTGTGAATGGCCTAAATCTATTTCATTTACGAAGAATGATGCACACACTCACATACATTTGCCAGAACTGGGATTAGAACCCCTACCTATCTAGTTATTTGTACTATAGTGTTATACAGTTATCACACATGCTATAAAGCTTATAGAGCTAACAAGTGCTCAGAGGTGCTTCTAAGGTGAATGACATCAGCAGCACTGCTAAAGTAGTGCACTGAGATGTGTACTGTGTGGAAAAGTCCTCAAAATTCTTCAGCCTATAAACATACACACTTACACACATTTGCCAGAACTGGGAATCGAACCCCTGTCTATCTAGTTAGTTGTACTATAGCATTATGCAGTTATCGCATGTACCACAGAGCTTATAGGGCTGGCAAGTGCACAAAGGTACTTCTAAGGTGACTGACATCAACAGGACTGCTAAAGTAGGGCACTGGGAAGTGTTGTGAGTGGGGAAGTCCTCAAAATACTTCAGCCTACAAACATACATACATATACACAGACACACATTTGCCAAAACTGGGAAGAGAACCCCTGCCTATCTAGTTATTTGTACTATACTGTTACATTGTTATTGCATGCACTGCAGAGCTTATAGGGGTGGGGCTGTGCAAAGGTACTTCTAAGGGAACTTACATCAGCAGGACTGCTAAAGTAGGGCATTGGGAAGTGTTGTGGGTGGGAAAGTCCTCAAAATAAGTCATCCTACAAACATACACACTTACACGCACACACACATTTGCCAGAACTAGGAATGGAACCCCTGCCCATCTGGTTATTTGTACTGTACTGTTACTTAGGAATTGCATGTGCCACAGAGCTTATAAGGTTGTAGATTTGCAAAGGTACTTCTAAGGGGAATGACATCAGCAGAACTGCTAAAGTGAAGTAGTGGGAAGTGTACTGTGTGGGAATGGCCTAAAACTTTCACCTACAAACACACACTCTCACACACATTTGCCAGGACTGAGATTATAACCCCTACCTATCTAGTTGTTTGTACTATAGTGTTACCCAGTTATTGCTTGCACTACAGAGCTTATAGGGCTTACAGGTGTCCAATGGTACTTCAAATGTGAATGACAGCAGCAGATCTTGTGAAGTAAGGCAATGGAAATTGTACTGAGTGGGTACAGCCTCCTAATACTTAAACCTAAAGAGACACACACACACACACACACACACACACACACACACACACACACACACACACACACACACACACACACACACAAAGGCAGGTGATGTGATATTATAACCCCCACCTCAGTACTATTACACAATGGAGCTCACTTTCATGCTAACACGTGCAACTGGTTACAACTGGTATACCACTGTCCACAGCAGGACATCACTCTATGTCATTCAAGGTATCCATGTATATGACTCATTCTCTGTGTGTCCCCTGTCTCTCTCTCTCTCTCTTTCACTGTCTGTCTCTGTCTTCCCCACATCTATGTGTGTGTATGCTTGACATATTGTTATCTGTTGCCCATATATATGTCTGTGTATCACATGCAACAGATGCAGATATATCACATATGGGCCACCTACAGCTAGCTGAGGGTAATCCTGTCTGATGGGTGTGTGTAAGAACAGTTAAGATGTACATAACTGTCTGTATGCAAAGACATATATGCACAATACAGTTACATAGTCCGATGTGGGTTCCAATATGGCCTGTGAACCATGCCAAGTATGACCTTCTATAGTGAGAGTGGGACTCCATTCCAGAGATAGCTGTACTCCGGTCTGGGGTTTTGTGTGCTACAGCCATATCTCTCAAAAGTAAACAGGACTTTCCTAGATGTACTGGGTTTGTTTAGCAGACATTTTCTGACATATCGGAAGACTGACACTACAATGTATTGTGTCATTACCTAGTGACAGACATCCTCAGATCATCACAGTGCTTTACCAGAGGAATACAAGATGTATAATGTACAGACCAATATTACGAGCATGACTATATACATTGTTGCCCAAAAAGGCTAGTTGAGAGGTGTGGCTACAGCTGGTTGACTGATGACGCTGTGTAAACAGTCCAGCAACTTGGGGATATACTGTTTGGGGATCTCCTGCTTGTATGGTATTCTTCTTACATGAAAAGTCATATCCTGGTGTGGCCATACCTTTCAACTGTACATTTTTTGGCAGATTTTCCAGGTGTTTGTCTAGAACTTTTGTCCAGTCTATATGTGTTTTTATGGCAACTTAGTTGCATATAATTGAAGACTGACATTACAAAATAATGACAGACATTAATGTTTCAGACTTCATAACCTTCAGGCAATTCCTGATAATGCAGAACCCCTTATCCTACCACCTTTTCAGTATGTAAGGGAAATGTTTACAACACGTTTCTATCATTGTGCCTTTGTCCCACTTGTACTTATGACCTTGTCCAGATGTCTTGCTCTCAGAGGTTGGGAGGTATGGGTGTGGGTACAGAGTGCATTCTACTGTGCAGAAATGTCCATTTTATGTGCATTATATTCCACATAGCACAGTGACTTCCAGGTATGTCAGTGGCAGAGCAGTCCAGAGTAATGTGGTGAACCACTGACAGACAGATGTGTATAGCTTGAAAGGTTGCTATGATGTTAGTGGGGTATTGGCCCTGACACCCTTATAAACCATGCAGATGAGAGTGTAGCCCATGTTACATGTCAGCACACAGAGCCCCTGTCCAGCAGGGACACAGGTGGGATCACAGGACTGTAGTTTGTGTTTCCCATGCACTTATACAGGGAGCACATCATTAGGGGTATTGAGGCACTTGACTTGCTGTCAACAGGGAATGTATTCCACAGATGGGGGAGTGTGTGGTACGTGTATCTGTCACACCAGCAAGACATACATATATCACAGCCCAGGTTGCTGCTGTGCACATAGGTTGATGGAGTGAGCCTTGAGTTCCAGATTTACAACAGACCCATCAAAGCAGGATTTGGATTGCTTTATATGCCAGACAGGGGTCACCTCAGCAAAGTCTGTATGGAATGGGGTAAAGGGACAGTGCTGTTAGTCTATCTGTGTAGGGTATGTGTTTAGGGTTTGGGGTAAGGCCTTAGTGTTTGCAAGACCCTGGTGTATGGGAGTCTGCATAGTCTGTGGTGTGTAGGTTTGTGGAGTTCTCATGTGATTTTGCCTCTGAGGTGTCATTGTTTGTGTTTAGTTTTGTTGCGGACCTCCACTTACATGAGTGTGTGCTATGTATTTCCAGGTGATGTTTACTGACTCCTTACACTGCATGGTACCTATGTTATTGCACAAAATGCTCTGGTGTGCACATTCTCCATTTGTCTGGCCAGTGGTTCCCCTTCCTCTTATGTGTGTGTCTCTTTGTCCTCTTGTAGTCCAGTCACAGGCTTTGGCCAAAGTGGCTGCTTTTATGTATTTGTACTTATGATGTGGGTGGGGTTCATGCCATTACATCGTGCACAGGGTTGTGGACTTCACACCTCCAAATGTACCTATTTAGCAGGCTGTCCATCATTACACTACTCCATTTGCTGTGGTCCTTAGATGGTTTGTGTTGCTATATATTATTATGAGGCTACATGTGGGTTTAGCTGTCATACTATCACAGACTGATATCAATCTGGACAGGTCAAAGGCCCACACATGGGGACAGGGTGTTAATAATGTTCTACCAAACAAAGACAGTTGGAAGACTAGTTTGGTAATTGCTTGTTTGCTCTTATGGGTTTAACGTCTGCTTCCCCACTAATTGCCATTGCTGTTTTGACATGACCCTTTCTTGTTTTGCAAATAGTTGGCAGGCAAATGCAATGTTAGGACAAGTAGAACAGATATACAAGGCATACTTGTGCTCATTCTGTGATAACCTGTGTCATTTCAGGGGTATGGCTGTTGGCCAGTGACATGTTGTCAGTGCTGACACAGAAAGGCGGCAGTCTTTTATACACTGGCAGTACACTGATCTTGAGGTACCTGCTGTCCTACTAGGCATAATACCTCTCGACTTGTGATAGCCAGACATCTGGGCAAAGCCATAGGTGATTGGGGGACAGGGGCCTAAATATAGGGACCATCTTAAAGTATTGGCCTTACAAACCTAGAAAGGTGATTCAGTAACAGGTTTTGCATTAACATGCATGTTTCTATAGGAAATGAAGTGTGAGACTACAATCTGTTATTATTTTCTGACCTTAGTCTTACGTGATCTGCCAGTGAATTGCCAGGCAACCACTATTTCATGTTATACAGACCACAATTATGATGCAAACCTCTGGACATTCTGCAATAGGTCTGTAGAGTTGAGAAGTATGGTAGGCACTGTGTAGGTTACTCCAAGCTGTGTACTGTCCATATGTGTGGCCCTCTGTCCATGACCTATACAGCTTTCCTGCATTAACAGATATTGATATCTGGACAGTGTGTACAACTCCTACCATAGGTGTAGTTGACATGCAGAATAGTTGGCACTGCAGTTCTTGGAACATGGCCCTGTCAAAGACAGCACTTGTACCTAGGCCACTATGACACACCAGTCGGGAGTAAGTGCTGGCCACATCCTGACAGTATTAACCACACATATACATAACTCATTGACCCCTGCATATTGTGGACATGCAACAAGTTATCATGTTGATTGGGACAGCCCTGGAAATGCATGCTCTGTTGCTGTTTCCCTGCAAGCATACATGTTACTGCATTTTTATGGGAATATGGGTGTGGGGGGCACACCTGTCAACTGTACACATTTGCACAGACTGTGCTGATATTTGCTTTATATTTTGGTTCAGTTTAGCATAGCATTGTGCCCTGTCTTGGAGATTAGAGTCATATCACTAAAGACCACAGGTCAAATTGTAATGGCATACATTTGAGTTTTAGACTTCTTACCCTTGAGAGCCTTACTGCAACTGTAGGACTTGCTGTGTTATCACTGTGTAAGTCTATAGAGGGTATTTCATCACTGTCACCATTTGTGGGCCTTTGCCAGACATTTCTTTATAGTTTTCTATAGCTGACTTGCCGGGTGAGGCTGAAGGGTGAGTATGGGACCCCACACTGACATCCATGCTTGTGACCTATCACCCCCCCCAGTTAGTTGACCCCCCACATGTACTGCAGTGGGATTTGTCACCTTGGGTACTACTGCATGTTGTGGGGAAGCCAGTATTAGGCAAACATTTCCTGGTGTCCCACATAGGTCTCAGTTGCCTGCTGCTATCCCAGTAGGCCACCCCGTTCCCTTGCATGCATGCAGCAATACCATAGATATGCTACCAGAATATACAAATCCATTCATTTATTGTTACGAAGACTGACTTACCTTGTGCCTGCGGTGGTTGTGAGGACGGTGCTTGAGGGCTGCCTATGTCATATGCATCCTGTGCACTGCCTATACACAGTAAGGTATAGGTAGTATGATGTGTGTGGCATCCATTTTACTGTGTATGCAAGTCTGAGAGAGCTGTCAGTCCCTGGGTCCCTACAGTGTCAGTGTGTGTGCTATGCGTTGTCTCTTTGCCAAGGCCAGGTCATACTGTTCATGCCTCTGTCTGCTACAGGAGCTGGCCAGCGGGTTCCTCCTCCGAGTATTTTTAAAGAAATGTGTTTTTAGTGCAAAGAAGGTAGATCTATATATATATCTATATATATATATATATATATATATATATATATATATATATATATATATAATTTATTTTACATTTTTTAACTGGGATAGTCTGACTGGATCAATGTCCATTTTCAGTTGAAGCCCGGGGAGATAAGCTCCAATGTATGCAAATAAATTCAATAACTAATAAGACATAATTACATGTACAGTATTTCCAAAAAATACATAGGTAAACATGAAATAAACAAGATTACAGATTAGAAGTTACCCCTGGTTGCAGTCAGGAGAAAATTAACAATAGATAGTTAACTAGATAATTCACCTTCATGTTGAGAGTTTAGACAGGCTTGTTGCTGTGGCATAGCCAGTTTAATGCCATATGTTGTTTGATTTTAGCTTTAAATTGGCCTAGGGAGGAGAGCAAAGTAATAGCGGCTGGAAGTACGTGCCAGGATCTACCTGCCGAGTTTGCAAAGAGGGCATTACCAGCTGCATTGCTAATTTTAATTTTCTGAATTTGTAGCTTATTTGAGGATCGGAGCAGTCTTGGATTGTTATGGGGGAGGATAATATTTCTGAGGGCTGTTGTATTATCTGGGTTATAGTGGATTTTGTTGGCCATGATCAGCAGATTATATTCGATTAGATTGGGAAGTTCCAGCCACCCAAGCTGTTTGAGGTTGATGCAGTGGTGGGTTCTAAATGGCCGGCCTGTGGCAAACCAGGCAGTGTGATTGTAACAGGTTGAGAGTCTATTAAGTTCAGATTTGTTTAGATTGTAGAGAATGGGAGATGCATATAAAAGTGTTGAAAGAAGGTGGGAGCGAGCAATGGCCATCTTAGCTGGAGGGGTAAGGATGGCTTTAATTCTATAGACTGACCCAAGTTTTTTATTGATGTTCTTGACTGTTTGATTTACATGTAGGTTGAATTTTAAGTTATTGTCAATAATGACGCCCAGTAATTTTGTATGGGGGTCGGGGGAGATAACTATCCCATCTTTTGCATTTATGGTGAAGGAGAAGGGAGCAGACTTTTGAGTTGGTGAGAATAACAGCATTTTAGTTTTTTTGGGATTAAGTAACAGCCGACACTTGGAGAGACAATTTTCTATGGTATAAAAGATACACTGGGTAGCAGCCCTCAAGTCTGTGGGAGATATAGCTGAGCAGATCAGGGTGGAGTCATCAGCATATTGGATGCAGCTGACATTTGGTATGGTAATAGACAAGTCATTAATAAAGATGGAAAACAGTAGCAGTCCTAATATGGATCCCTGTGGTACTCCAAGGGTGTTTGTTAATAGATTAGAGAGCTGGTTCTGCCAGAGGACAGCCTGTTGTCTCCCATTAATGTTGGATGTAAACCAAAGGAGAGCTTTAGAATCTAAACAGAAACTTTACAGGGTACAAATCAGAAGTTGGTGATTGACCATATCAAATGCCTTGGAAAGATCCAAGAAGCGGGCAGAGGATGTGTGATTATTGTTATGGTTATTGTTTATGGTATTGGTAAAAGTCATTAGGGCTGAGGTTGTGCTATGGTGTGAACAAAAACCATGCTGGGTGTCAGCAATGAGGTGATTTTGGATTAGGTGGTGCATGAATTGTTTGTGCATACATTTTTCCATAATCTTTTGCAAGTGGAGAGAGTATAGCTATGGGTCTATAATTGGAGTATTCAGTAGAGGAGCCTCCTTTATGTAGTGGGATTACGTAGGACGTTTTCCAAATGGTGGGAATTTTAGCTTCTGATATGGAACGATTGATAAGAATCAAGATTGGATAGGCAATGGCATCAGCTGATATTTGCAGGTACTCAGTGAGGAATTGGTTAGCAGAGAGTGTGGTGGGTTTTAAATTTTTCATCAAATTACGGACATGGACACTGGTTTGAAGGTAAAATGAGAGTTGTTTTTTAGAGGTAGAAATATCATGATTTGATTTGAATGATGTTGAGTTTTCCCCATACTTAATATTATGGCAAAGGTGGGATTTTTACAGCTAGGAGTGTAGTATGGCCTGCAGAGAACTGATACCTAGTAACCTGTTGGTTTTCATACAAAGTGAGTACATAAGTGGCTAGCAGAATGGGTAGTAAAGAGTAGTATAACATTATGGTAGAAAGGAGTTTGGTGGTTAATAACCTAAACTGCATATTTATTTTGATTTTTAATTATATACCCAAATTCTGAAAGAGTCAATAGAGTTACTGTGCTTTTTCTGTTTCAGTCATGAATTTTTCCAGCACATTAAAGCTTTCAAATGTCACTTCACAAACATTTTCAGCTCACAACTGAATTAAAGATATTAGGTCTCTAATGTTAAACACTAATAGTTAAATAATACAACCCATGATGTCTTACCTTTTCATTCTGCCATTGTTTTTACTTTTTATTCTTACCACTGGTAATTTCCTCTGTGTCTGGTGAGAAAATGTAAGTCACTGTCCTCTGTCAATTCTTTCTTCTATTCTTTCTTGCTTTGCTGCATCTGCATTACTTCTTCTTTGTTGTAACAAAAAAACCTTTAGCAGAGTTACACCCTTAAAACTGTCTGCTTCACCAGCCAAAAATACCTCCATTGCTTTGCTTCTAGCAGATCTTGCTTTTCTTTCCATTCTTAGTTCATGCTGTAACACTCTCTACACTTTGTCACTCCATCTCGCTTCCTCTCCATCTTTTGGCTTTGCCTTGTTCACCAAATCTACTAGCATTTGTGTCTCCAATCCTCTAATTTTCAACTCAGTAACACTTTTTGTCTTCTTATCCCTCTTTTGGCAATTCCTGGAACTGCATTAGTAGCCCACCAGCACCACATAGCAACCACAGAGAGTGCCTCCTTCTTCTTTTCAAAAGAATAGGGGTTCTTATTTCACATTAAATCTGTTCATAAAAAACACTATACCTTATTCTAAAAAAGACACTCCCACTTTTTATGAACCCCTTCATATACAAAGTTTTTCTCTTAAACTTCCATATAAACTATTAACTTCTTTAACCTCCCCATTCTGTTTGCTACTCCCAACATTTTATCTGTTTGCATTTTTTAAATTTATCCCAACTCTTATTAAATATCAGTTTGTTTGTTCTTACTAACCATATGTGCTAAACAATTGCCACACATAACTCATCTTTCTTATCTATAATCTTATAATTCTCACTTTTTCCACACAAGTTTAATTGTGCTGTTTCTCTATAGTCTTTCACATTCCATAAATGTGTGCTCTATAGTTTCTTTTACTCCACATGCTATATATTTTCTTAATTCTCTTGCTTTATATTTCATTTATTCTTTAATTGACAATTTTCAAATCATTACTCTCTACATAAAGTTGCATCCTTCTTCCCAATTTATAATATTTCTCCTCATTTATATGCCTCTTTTGTGTCTTTTCTTAACTCTTTGGAAGGATAAATATAAAAATTCTCTACCATTATGCTTTCTTACCATACATTTATATTTTCCAGTACTTCATTTGTATTAAGTTTCCATTCTAAGATTTTTCTTTTACATTCTTTCTTTTCTTCTTCTTCCATCTTTTCCATCTATTCTTCTTTTCTGACCACATTTGTTATATATTTTTCTAAAAATCTAAAGATTTATTTTCTTGTCCATACTTTCTTCATTTTCCTAAAACTTATACTTACTCTCTGTACCTCACGTTTCTTGTAATTGTCTAATACCATCTTTTCACTGTTCTTCCATATCTCTACATCTTTCAAAACATATTACTAAGTCTCAATTTATTTTTACAATTTAAATTCCTGCTTTTTTCCAAAATCTTAATTTTTATTTTTATCTTCAAATACTCTTCTTTCATTTTTAATGTTCTCTATTGCTCATCTATTTCTTCTAATACTTGTCATCCCTTTTCATATGCCATTTTAATTATTCTGATTATGACATTTTCAGTATTATATTTTTCTTGAATGTCCCATAATTGTTTTTCTTTATAATATTGTTGTATGCTTTTTTCCACATCTGTATCTACTAATCTTACTTTTCTCCCTTCATACTTAATAAAATATATTATTTCTTTTATCACCTTTAACATTTAAAACACGGTTCTTACTTTTTTAATTCCATACATTTCTTCTTCCTATTTATGTTCTAAAATCAAGTCGAATCTAATTTTTATTATCTTCATTAGAATTTCATAATCACTGTTCATCAATGATATTAGTCTTCATTTTTTAAACTTTCTTTTTCCCCTTACTTCCAAATTAATCAATAGCTCTTTCACTAATATTATTTTCCGTAAAACTTTCGTCTTTCCATTCAATTATTATTTTAACACTTTTTTCTGATTTTTTTTCTCAAATTTTTGTAAAATGTATAATCCAAACCATCTAAACCTGCTCATGAATTCTCATTAACAATTTTCAAAGTATTTTCCAGTTCTTCTATCTTTATCTTTTTTCAACATTTCATTTTCTTCATATAAATATTTTTCACACGTCCACTTCATTTTCTTTTTTTCTCTATTTTCTTCATATTTATTTCTCAGAAAATTGCTTATAATTATTATTATTTCTGTCCTATATCTGGACTATCTCCAAATTACTACAGCCCGCAGACTAATTTTTCAACCTACTAAGTGCCCTGCACTAACCAACATCCTTCAACCTTACACCCCTCACAGAACTCTCAGATCTACTCACCAAAACCTAATCACTGTCCGAAAATCCAATCGTCCTGCTGGTCAGCTTCTGCTATCCTTTTCCTTAGCGAAAAATGGAATTCTCTTCCTTCCTCTCTAAGGACTTGTGAAAATTTTGAAAACTTTAAAACTCAGCTACATTCCTACCTTTCCTCTAACAGGAAATGCAACTGCACTCTCCCCCCTAGCCTAATAATTATTCCACCCCTTAAACTCCTGACTAACTCTGAGTTCAAGCTAACCTAACATAAATGTACATATTGTAAATAACATAATTGTACTATGTAACCAAATAATTTGTGACTGATGTTCTTCATGTTTCACTGTTGCAGTCATCACATTTGGGTTATCTGCCTGCAGGTAGCCCTCAGCAGGCCTGAATACCAGAGTCTTCAGATTCCTGCATCGGATGCTGCCTCTTCTTCCATGACATCAGGTCGTCAGGGGTATAAAACATGCAGCCGACACCATTACATCATTCTTTCTTGCCGTGCGGTGCCCGAAGCAGAAGCAGTTCGCAATTGCCGGTCGGCCGACTCCTGAAATTTTTGTTTTCGAGTTTCAGAACCGAAGTCTTCAAAAAGATAAGTACTCTGTTGGGGATCTTTTTTCTTGCTCCAACCGATGTCAGTAAAAGTTAACAATTGTCTTACCTGTGGAAAGCAAGTACCTCATAAAGATTGTCATTTGTACTGCATTCCCTACTTAGGCCCAGACCACGATGTCCCTCGCTGTCGATTTTGTGCCTTGTTCAACCCCCGAACTATTTGTCGTTGGGCTATCTTTGCAACAAATTATTTTGGTACTTGGTCTCAGTACTCCAAAATGGCCTCGTTAAGCCATCCGACTACCGATCTTCCAAAAAAAGTAAGGATAAAGACAGAGGCAGACCGCATAGGTCCAAAACTGCCAATGATGCTTCTGTTAAGCTAGTTGCCAGTCCGCTGGCACTCAGTGAGGCACTTTCACAGCCCCTGATAACCGCTACTTCAGATTCACAGGCCTCTACTGAGACCCACTTGGAGTCCAGTATGCCACGAGATGCTTCTTCAACTATGGAACCTGCGGATGTGTCTACCTTGGATGGGTCCAGAGCCACTGTGCAGGCACCGGCTCCTGAGGGTATATTCAGGCCTACAGACTTGCAGTTTAAACCAACGCCATTGTCTTCATCCAGGCCTAAAACTCACACCACACCTACAAAACCAGAGTCCAAACCCCAAGCTCAGGCCCATATGCCTAAAAAACAAATGCTTAGAATGGCTGAAGACCTTATTACCTTAATTATGGGAAGCCAGCCTTCCCCCTCTAAGAGACCTAGAACTGATTTTCTTTCTGATGCCTCCGATCAGGAATCTGAAATTTCTGTTCATTTTGATTACCAGGATTTGCCCTTATCTACCTATGAGGATTCTGATGCAAAGGATTCCATTCCCTCTGCTTCTCCTCCAGAAGATTTTTCTTTTGGTGAAACCTTGCACACTCTTAGGGAGCATTTCCGCTGGGAAAGCCAGGATTACTCTGACTCCAAAAAGAGGCTTAGGGAATTCTTACTCCTTCCTCAACATAGGGCTTTAGCTATCCCTCCTGTTCTGGATATTGTAGGTGATGCTTTCTTGGAATCTAGCCTTTCCCCAGACAATTTACCTCCAGCTCCCAGAAAACCTGACAGGTATTACAGAGTACCTGACTCTCAGAAGTTCCTCTTCAAGAATCCTACTGCGGATCCAGAAACCATTTCCCTAGGACCAAAAGGCATTAAGGCTACTACTGCCAATAATCCTACCCCTTCTGATAGAGATTCTAGAGCCTTGGACAGATGGGGTAAGAAGGTATCCACTTCTGCTACTTTGGCCATTAGGGCTTTAAATTGCCAGTTTCATATGTTAAAGTATCAGCAGCATATTATGGGACTACTTAAACAGAAGATGATGTTGATTCCTGACTGTGCTGAACACAAAGAATTACAGGATTTAATGCATTCTGCAGAACAAGTTCGTAAACATACTTTGCGATGTGGTTTTAATGCTTTAGAAGCATCTTGCAGGGCTGCTGTCACTGGGTCTGTACTTAGAAGGCATGCTTGGCTTAAGGAGCAAAACTTGCCAGATCATGTTAAAACTAAATTACTGGATACTTCCTTAAACATGGACCACCTTTTTGGCAACAAAGCAGAAGAAGTCCTCAAAAGGATGGAGGAAAATGCTAAATCTATGCAAACTGTTAAAGATTTCCTACAAGTACAGCCTCCCAGATTTAGTAGGCATTGGCCTTCAAAGAATTGGTCCTTTCCAGTCTCTTCCAGGTCTTCTCAGTCGAAACCCAGGAACAGCAGACCACCTAGGTTACAGTCTTAGGCTGCGAACAGGCCTAAGCAGTGGGGGGCTCCCACTTCCAAAGCAGGGAGTAGTAAGCCACCCCCCTACGGAAAAATGGCACAATGACTTAACCTTAACCCTTCCAAGTCCTGCTCAACTGCCTGCTCCCTTGGAAGGAAAGCTCGCCCTGCATGCAAAAAACTTTGAACTCATTACCCAGGACAAATGGGTTCGAACATAGTTTCCCAAGGATACAGATTCCACTTCCACACACTACAAAAACAAATGGTTGGCCAGACCTACCCCCAAATCAGTGGGTGGAAACCCAACAGCAGGTTCTCTCCCTTCTAAGTATCAGGGCTATTCAACCTGTCCCAACAGAACAAAGGGGATAAGGTTTTTATTCAAGACTTTTCCTGGTACCCAGAAAAGACAGCTCCTGGCATCCTATCCTGGACCTCTCTATTCTAAACACCTTTCTGGTAATCCCAAAATTCAAAATGCTAACACTTCAACAGCTTTTTCCTATGCCAGGCAAAGATGACTGGCTGGCAACCTTAGACTTAAAGGAAGCTTACCTGCACATTCTAATAAGGGAATCTTGTAGGAAATACGTATGCTTCAAGGCAGGCTCCGTGCACTGTCAGTTCTCTGCACTTCCCTTTGGCTTATCTACTACACCCAGGGTATTCACAAAGTGTCTAGCTCCAGCCATTGCATTTTGCAGGCAGAGAAATATTCAAATATACCCATACTTGGACGATTGTCTGATTCAGGCAGAAAGCCAGGACTTGCTATTACAATATCTGGCATTTGTAAAGAAACTTCACTGGGGTACACCATAAATGAAAAGAAATCTCATCTAGTACCCTGACAACAGATTGTATTCCTGGGAACAAGCTTGAACACAACTTCCCAGATGGCTTTCCTCACTCCAGAGAAAGAAGTTTATTTGACAACCTACTTCAAACTATTGGCCACAAAACCCCAGCTAACTGTAAGGAAAATTCTGCAAGCCCTGGGGTTCATGGCCTCTTGCATTCTACTAATTCCATATGCAGCACTGCATATGAGGAAACTACAATGGTATCTAAAAAGCCTATAGTGTCAACATTCTCAGGACCTGGAATCAGTGATTCCTATCATTCCTTGTATAAAGACAGAGTGCCTTTGGTGGGCAGAGGCCTGCTACCACAACAAGGGGCTCCCTTTCACTCTACCCTCTGCCGCCCAAACCCTAATAACAGATGCATCAGACTATGCACGGGGGGCTCACTTTGCAGGGCAGTGCATTCAGGGCAAATGGAACCCGAGACAGATGCAAATGCATATCAATCAAAAAGAAATGTTCTAACAGCCTTCAAAGACCGCATTCTTCCAGGACAACTATTGGTAAAGACAGACAACACCACAGTTATATGGTACATAAACAAGCAGGGGGGAACCCACTCATAACCTCTCTGCAGCCTTGAGCTACCAAGTGCACCTACAAGCTCAGTTCCTGCCAGGCAAGATAAATTCACTGGCAGATGACTTAAGCAGAAATCTCATGGACCCACACGAATGGAAACTAGAACCAAAAGTATTCAACCTCTTGAGGAACAAATGAGTTTGCCTCCTCTCATAACTACCAATTGGACAAATTCTGCACAAGGACTCCCCACAGTCAAGCTTGGAAAGTGGATGCCCTGTCCTTTACCTGGGAAAGACTCAGTTTATGGTTTTCCCCCTCTGCCTCTCCTCTCGAAGTTTCTGCTAAACATCAAACAAGACAAGCTAAGGACAATACTAATTGCACCAGACTGGCCATGCCAGCACTGGTACCCCCTCTTGTGCAGTATGACACTGCTGGAACCATGGCACCTGCCTCAGACCCCTTCCCTGCTGTCCCAGCAGGCGGGCCAGATTCTGCACCCTCAGCTTCAAACCCTGAACCTTGCAGCCTGGCTAATTCCTTGAGCTCTCCAATAGCATCCCCTCAGTAAGTAGGTGCTAGATGTTATTCTGGAGGCAAGGAGGCCTAGTACTAGAAAATCCTATGCTGAAAAGTGGAAAAGATACTGTTCCTGGAGCCAGACTCAGGGTATGGGCAAAACGGTGCCCAGCTTACCTCATATTCTTCAGTACTTAACAGAAATACTCCACAAGGGCCTATCCTTCTCGTCAATTAAAATTCATGCCTCTGCCATTTCAGCACATTATAATACTGAGCCACCCCTCTTCTCTCACCCCCTGCTAAAACAATTCCTTAGAGGGGCCAAAAATGTAAGACCCCCCCTCCCCAGGAGAGTCCCCACTCCAGCCTGGGACCTTAACTTTGTATTAGAAAAGCTCACTCTCCCCCACTTTGAGCCAGCTGCAACAGCAGAGTTGAAATTCCTTTCTTGGAAAACAGACTTCCTTCTAGCCATCACTTCAGCAAGAAGAGTGTCTGAATTACAGGCCCTCATGGCAGTGGAGCCCTTCATTACCTTCCAGGAAGACAGGGTTTCCCTCAGGACCAATCCTTCCTTTATACCCAAGGTGGTGTCTAGTGTGGCCATAAATCAGTCCATTCATTTGTCTACTTTCTTCTCTAATCCACAAAACAAAGAGGAACAAATACTGCACTCTCTGGACGTGCACTTACAACTTAGATTTTATTTGGACAGGACTAAGCCTCTCAGAAAATCTGAACAGCTTCTAGTTGGCTTTGCTGCAGGGGCAGAGGGGAAGGCCATTTCAAAGCAAACCAGTTCCAAATGGATAGCCCATTGCATTCATTTCTGCTACAAGCACCATGGAAAACCTACCCCACAGGGGATAAGATCACATTCCACCAGGGCTGCATCTACCTGTGCAGCCTTTCTCAGAGGAGCCCTTACCAGGAACATCCTAGAAACTGCTACTTGGAGCTCTGTACATACCTTCACCAAGCATTTCCACATGCCTATTTTTTCTAAATCCAGGGCTGGTTTTGCCACTGCAGTCTTGCAGGGCTTAATAGCTGACCCTAATGCTCTCTAACTTCCTCCTCCTCCAGTCATTAACTTTGGGAATCAACCCAAATGTGATGACTGCAGCAGTGAAACACAGAGAACATAGTACAGTTGTTTACACTTACCATAAATGTAGATGTCCGAGTGTATTCACTGTTGCAGTCCTGGTTACCCTCCCTCCAGCCCCCTGACTTTTCTTGGCTCTGCCTTTCCTTCTTGTTTGGTGTATTTAAGTTTTCTGGTGTATTTGCTTTTTGTTGGAAGTGTACCATAACATATAATTGCTTCCCATTGTGGGGGCACCTGACATCTGCAATAAGAAAAACTGATGTAATGGCATCAGCTGCATGTTTTATACCCCTGATGACCTGACATCATGGAAGAAGAGACAGCATCCGATGCAGAATCTGAAGAGTCTGGTATTCAGGCCAGCTGAGGGCTACCTGCAGGCAGATAACCCAAATGTGTTGACTGCATCAGTGAATACACTTGAACATCTACATTTTACACAACTGTACTTTCTCTAGCATGAAAAGAAATTGTAATTGCATCTTCTTTGCTGTGATTGTATCAGTAACTAAACTATGTAATGCGGAGCTTTTCTATAACTAAACTATGTAAAGTGGACCTTTTCTTCCCAGGCCTCCACTGAAAATGGACTCCCTGAGCCCAATGCACCTCCCCGGTCATCAAACTGGAAATAAATAAATAAATATTAATTTCGCAGTCTCCCTTTGTTGTTTTATCATAATTACCTTATTTTGCCTTAACTTGTTCTATTAAATTCTATCTTTTCATTCTTTTTCCAAAAACTGGAGAGACTTTTTCTCTCTTCCCCTGTATTAAATATTATTTCCTTAATAATTTTATAACATTGTTCCTATTTTGCTGATATATTTATTTCTATATCGCAGAGAATATTTCTTCTTCATTTTTCATCATGTCACAGAACTTTTCTTTCTTATTATTATATTTTTCCACATCCTGACTAAAAATCATGTTCTATATTTTCATAAATGTTTTAACTTTCTTTTTATACTCAATCCACCATTCTGACCAATTTTTGTACATAAATCTTGTAACATGTTCTATTTATAAAACATTTACTTATTTTTCAAAATTGTCATTATATTCATATTGCACAGCTTTTTAAATGACTTTACCTACTTTAATATAATCTAGATTCACATTTACTGTTTTCCAAAAGTGCATTATGATCTGAAAAGCATGTCTTTATCACTCCTCCTAATCAGTCAGTTTGTGTTTTGATATTATTATTTCTGTATATGTATTCTCTCTCTTCCTGCACATGTTCATTTCTCCAGTACTTACAATTTCTTTCCTTGTTTAATATCCTTGACATTTTCTTACCTCTTTCCTCAAATTACAGATAAATCACCTATTGTGATATAATCCATGTTCGTAATAACATAAGGTTTAATTTTATCGAATAATGTTTCTCTTTTTCTCTTTGTAAATGCATAAACCATAATAATTCTGAGAACTTGTTCTTTCCTACAGATACCTACTGGTGATGATCTTCTTGTTACCGTAGTCGTATGATTTTAACATTTCTACATCAGATGATGTCTGTTACATAACAACATTAATCCTGTGCATCTTTCTATTCCCAATTTCCAAATCCCACCCTTCCACCATATATCTCAAATTGCTTTTCTTATTATTAGTCAGGAAACTGATATACGTTAATATTATAAAATCTGCATCAGTTTTTTCACACCCTTTAATACATAAAAAAATCTTCTCACATTGCTGCTTATACTATATACATTTAAAGTGATAACTTGCTCTCATCATCTCATTATAAAACAATTAAGACATTCATAAAAGTTACGTTCTGCTTATTGATCATGGCTTATATTGACTGGAGTAAGTTTGTGAGAACAGGTAAGGGTGGCAAATGTGAATGGATATGTACCAAATCAATACTGATTTAAATTTACCTCCAATAATATATGAAAGGTTGGCCATTTGGGATGGATTTGTCAGTACATAGCAACATAACACCAAATATATGTACCACAGCTGATTGACTTCGAAGAATATGTATTTATGTTAAACAAGGGGCACAATAATAGCATAACATTTTGGGCAGCATTCACTCATTCTTATTGTCAAAGGTCTGTGACCAAAACACCAAGTTCAGAGATGTCAGTACTTATTTCTAAGTCTCTTTCCATCAGTTCCACTAGTGGGGAAGCTACAGGGATTTCATAACCCTCAAACAGCATTAAGCTGTATATTTACAAACAGTAAAACAAGACATAAGAAGGTGATTGAACCTGAATGGAATGCATAAGAAGCATATAGAAAAGTAACAGTCAAATGTGGAATAGACAATGAATTATATGAATAAAGTCTGAGAGGGAAAAAAGAACTGACTTAAAAATTTATATCATAGGGTTAATGTATAATGTGAATGCAAACTTTACCAAGTGTACTCGGATAACAAACAGTAAGAAGACTAAGGCATGTAAGTAAATATATAATTTGTGTGTGAATTACATGATGCAACATATACACATTAACAATAGACTGTCAGTATTGAGAGGATTAGATGGAGACGTTTGTACTATAACAAATATAGTCAGGGATTTGTAAAGTTTGTCAAAATATACCAAGGAGGTATTGTATTTTGCTGTTCTTTAAAGCATCAATTTAGAGACTCAGTAGAACAGCCATAACGAATCATCATTACATTTCCTTAGATCACTGAAGAACTACTGTTATCTGAACCTTTGTGGCAGATGTTGGCGAGTTTTTGAGAAATGAAGTATCGCTCACTAGGATACCGTTAGCATTCTAGTACCATGATCAGATGATCTATGTAGACTGCAGTGATGAAGTTTCTATTAGAGGATTGGAAGACAAACTAATATATTTTCTGAGGGAATGTTGTTAACTAGTGTCACTAATTCATACATGTTTGGATGATAAACAGGCTGTACTAGAGCTGGAACAACAGACTGCCCCTGTAGACAGTCTCATTACTATCCAAGCAAAACAGATAATGTTTGTTGTTGAAAGTTGATGTACATTCTTGGAGAATGCTTCAATATATAATGTAGTTAACAGTGTTCTGTGCCAGGGTAAGATATCCACGTATATTAGTGGACCGTATTTTTCATGGCTGTGTTACTTCTATCAAGAACCTTGAAGTCAGGAGGGGCAGTCCAGAGCTTTGCAAAAGTTTTCTTTAGACTAAATCTTACAAAAGTATTGTCAGTTGGTACTGTCTATGAAGCCAACTTTCAGAAGACAATTAAAGACATGTAATTTTGCAGCTGTTGTCTATATCATGCCATCCGTCCAAGGTATTTCAGTAAAGGAAGACACGTCTGTTGTCAGGGTGCTTGGGAATAGATGGGTCTTTACTGAGACATGATGGGCTTCTTGCAGGCACAACATTCATGCTTAATTTTGACTCCAAATGCTTTGTTTATCAGGGAAACAGTAAACTGGGTGGATGCCTCCCTAGGGGCAGTAGTATCTGCCATATTGTTTTTCGAAAACATTCACAATCAGTAGACTCAAATGCCTCAGTTTAATTACTGTAATACTGTGCCACTGACAAGTGCTTGTTTTCTTATTCCTTCTGAAACCTATGATTACATATTAAGAACTGCTGCTTTAGTTACATTTTTGTCACTGTTAGAATACACAGCTTCTTTTAATATATAATTAACATGTCTGGACGTTATCTGCACTCCTACACTCATGAAAATGTTATGTCTTGGTGAAGCTTGACTTTTGCTAAATCTAAAGAAAGCAAAGAAGGGTTATTTTTGCCAGTAACGCGGGTTAATTATTCTTAACTAATGAGCATATCAGTAGACTTTTCAGTTGTCAGTGCTTAAAATATCCCATATATGCATAAAGATGACAATAGATTTGTAACAGCAGCCAACCAAAATGTTGCAGCAATGAACTATAGATAAGCTCGGCACATGACACAGATGTTGGCTCAGTTCCAACAGGGTCCAGTTTCATACAGTGTGATTAATAGATCAGGATATCTAGCATAACTAGACAGATAAGTGAAAATACACTTTTTTGTCTGATTACGTAGGCTACTAATTTCTTCTTACAGGGTGTGATTTGTGGAACATCATTTATCTGCCCTTACTTCCATACTTATTTTCATTTGTGAGCTCACAGGGTTGTTATCCCATTATTCTTCCTGTACATGTTTAGTAATCGTATAAATGTTTACTCCAGCTGAAGCAGAGGGACATGCTGAAAACCCTCATTATTGCTGAAAGGCCAACACAATCCATTTAACAAAATGTGGTCCATGATGATGTGAGCATTAACAAAAAGAGAATAAATGTACTTCAGAATTAAAAGTTGTATTTTCCTTATGCTTTTAAAACAGCATTATTTTCTTATTTTTAATATCTGTCTCCAATAGCTCTTTACCATTAACAAATTTTTCTAAAAGGATCTTGAGTTTGCTTCATAGTGATCGGAATTACATTTCATCTTGCACTTTGCTTTTACATTTGCTCAGCTGTTACCTACATTTCCAGCTGTTATTATGTACACATTATCTGAACTTCTGACATGTTTTTGTTTTTCTCTAATGCACTTCTATGCTTTCTAGGTTAGGCATACTGCTTTCTTTTCTTAGGAGTTATATTTTCTTTGGGTTTTAATATTGATGTGTGTGCATTCATGTCACTGATATAAATGTGTAGTTTCAGTGCTATGATTTGTACTTAGGGACATCTACCCTAGTTTATCATTTCAGTTTCTGAGGAATTATAGGTCACTAAAAGGTTTGTAGTTGATTATTATTATTATTATTATTATTATGATTATTATTCACCACATTAACTCATATAATCTTTTCCTTTTATTATACTTCTTGGTATATGATTTCTATTTTTATTAGACTTAAGTATGTATATATTTACATGTGTGTGAATACAAACAGAGAGATAGTGAATAAGAGAAAGAATGTACATTTATATTTCTCTATTTACACACACACACACACACACAAACACACACACACACACACACACACACACACACACACACACACACACACACACACCATTAAACTCAGAATACTTTTCTAATACTATTCCATATTCTTGTAACAATTTGACACACCTATCTTTTATAGTGGTATATACTGAGTGGGGATAACTCACTTCCTTTTGTTGGATGCGGTTATATGCACATCACTGAGTACACTAAGCATTATCTTTTTTCACTGTGATGCCATGATTTTATTCTCATTACATACTATTAGTTCTTATTGCTTTTAATTTGTTTTAGCATACTGATAATCTAATATTAGTGCTTTAGATTTTTTCCCATACAGCCTGATATTCTACTAATGGGCTTCCCTTTTTTTAGTTTTAGTCATATTGTTTGTGCTGTCTGTCCTGTCAATTGTGTATAATGTTTAACATGTTTTGTTTCTCATTTCTTACATGAACTGTATGAGATGAAATAATATGTTCATTTAAAGTTGTGTATGCCTGAAAAAACACCTTCAGTCCAGTTTGAGTAGACTAAACAGAAAAAATAAGGAAATTACATAGAGTTTCCAATTTGTATTCACACATCTTGCTAATATCAAGATTGATTTATCTATTGTAAACTCTGCGACCAGCATCATCTACATATCACTCAGATCAAACACAACAAAAGTAGCTGCATATTGTCACTAGTGATGTGTCTTCAGACCATTATGTTACTTTAATTTAATAAATTATTTTTTTAGGTGATTGAAAAATTACCTATAGTTGTAGCTTGCATTTAATCTCAACAAAACATTATTCAGCCAGTTGCAAACTGCATGCCTTTATTAAAATATTAACAAAACAGTTTAAGAAAGCATAACTTTGCCAGCTCTAAAGTAGGGTGTCCTCAGTTACCTTTTTTTATCTTCAGCACTATTTCTGTTCTAATTCTCAACATTTGTTTTCCTTCAGAGTGACTCTCCACTTACCTGGTACAGTTTTTTCTCTCATTAGTTTTGGCTTATCTTTGCTCTTTAATCCACCCAGAGTTTATTATTTATTTATTTTATTTTTTCTCTTTTGTCTGATGTGTTTCTGCTCCTACATTTCCTATTCCTTCTAATTTTGCTTCTTGTCAAAATGATGGCCATTAATCTATTTCCATCATGAGAACAGGAGGTGGTCTCTTACATTGCTTCAAATTTAATGTCACCACAACCTTTCTGCTCACAGCCTTTTAGAATTCATTTATTGTAGTCAATGAAATCAATAGATTTTTTAATCATGTTTGGTCTCACTCCTCTGCCTATGTTGGATCTAATGCATGGCTTTCGCTAGTCAACATAAATTTCCATTTTACATGGAATGAATTATTAGATGATCAGATTAAACAAGAATTTGGAGATTTAACAGAAAGGCAACCCACTTTTTGATAAAAAATACAGAAGGCCATCCTGCAGTAATTCTTTTTAAACCTTAAACAAAAAGAAAAGAAATCCAGTTCATCACCTGCTTGCACAAGGATTTAACAAGCATGTTATGCTACACTAGGCAGAGATGAATCTTGCTATCTGCAGGTAAACAGCTGCTGGTTTAGCAACCTGATAAAATGCTTATATTTATTTCATGAAATATCCACAGTCTTAGTTGTGCCATACAGAACATATCCTACAGCTACTTGGCTGATTGTATAGCTACTTTGTTTGCAACTAGTTTATTTATTTGTAAGTTACAAGGCACAGAACCACAGTAGATCTGCCAAATAAAATAGCCTTCTTTAAGGTACTGCATGATATGTATCTGTGTGTGTGTGTGTGTGTGTGTGTGTGTGTGTGTGTGCTCGTGTGTGTATATTTATATATATATATATATATATATATGAATACATGTAGATATATATGTGTGCATGTGCGTGTGTGTGTGTGTGTGTGTGTGTGTGTGTGTGTGTGTGTGTGTATGTGTGTGTGTGTGTGTGTGTGTGTGTGTGTGTTTGTGTGTGTGTGTTTGTGTGTGTCTGCGTTTTTCTATATTTTTCACAACTTTAATGCATTGATAAACATAAAAAGACCTCAGACCTCATGTGGTCTCATAATAGCTACTTGAGCATCATTAGCTCAGAATTTATTTATTTATCTATTGTTGACCAGGTTAGTTCCACTAGGCTAGTGGCTTCATCTTATATTGTAGGGGAAATTTGGCCATGGCATTGGTGAACTTCCCCTACTCTTTGGAGCTGTTAGATCATACTGGAGGGCTCCGACGGCAGCAAGGAAGAGGCCTAAGGCCAGCAGCAGCATGGAAGAAGAATAAAAGCTATGGAGAGTTTGGAAGTTGAAAGTGAGAATTTGGAGAAAATGTGTATGATATGGAGTTTCAGAATGTAAACAAAGATTCCTGTATGGTGCATGTTACAAATGAGCAGCATTAAGCTGCCTCAGTAGAGAAGGAAGTGAGTGAATCTGTTGAACTGGTGCAGATAACAGAAACAATGTCAAGAGGGCTTGCAAATGATGTTCTGCTAAAAATGGTTGAGCAGGATGATCCAGGTGACAGTCCTGCTGTTTCGTGGAGTGAGATGGCAAATAATTTTTACAGACATGCAGAGCATGGTAATGTGGAAAAGGAACCAGGGATATGGCAGCAGAGAGTGCAACAGTAAAAATTTATGCAACAGTAAGAAAAAGTAATAGAGAAAAGCTGCAACAAACTGAGAAGGTGTCTGGTTTTGTAGCAGCAGGTAATGCATTAAGTAAAACATATGGAGCAGTGACAGTAGGTAAATAAAGAAAGCAGCAACAAACTGTAAGTAAAATAGTTTCTAAAAAGGCAAGAAGACCAACTGCACTAATAAGAACAAAAATTACACTGGTATGACACATATACATACACACATATATATATATATATGTATATTTGTGTCTTTTGGCTTTTTCCCGGTTAGGGGTCGCCACAGTCCGCTAATGATTGATAGTGGATTTGTACGTACTGGGTTACCAGCCCTGATGCACAACCTTCAACAAAGGCACACCCCATTATGCCTCCACACAGAAGATGCTCTAGCTGAGAATCGAACGGGACAACGTCTTGCTATGAGGCGACAATGCTACCGCAGCACCACCACCGCAGTATATATATATATATATATATATATATATATATATATATATATAGATATATATATATATATATATATATAGATATATATATATAGATATAGATAGATAGATAGATATTTATATATATATATATATATATATATATATATATATATATATATATATATATGTATATATAGGACAGTTTGGTAACCGTTTTGGATTTTAAAACTCTGGACAGACCTGGTGATTCAATAAACTCTGTGTAGGCTTAGCGCAAAGCCTACATGGAGTTTATGTGTTTGCATGCTGAGCAGCATCACTAATTACATATGCATGCCATGCACCAGGTTTAAACGTAAATAAGCATGGTTTTGTGGCCAGCAACCTTGTTGCCAGCCAAAAAAAACCACGTAAACCAACATGAAGAGCAGCAGACATGTAAACCTGCAGGCAAACTAGGTTTGCGTGCTTGTGCGGCATGCTACAAGGATTACTAGGGTTATTAATAAAGCAATGTATATAGTTTGGACACATTATATAAAAGCATATATAGAGTATTGTGGAACCTGCTTCAGGCATACTGAACAAAAGTTGAAGTTGTATAAATGATCAGCAAGGGTACATACACTGCATTATAAATAAACAGTTAGGGGAAGTGTGTGTATTGAATAGGAACACACAAATGAATTGTAGTAATGAACACAGGGAAAGAGGACAGTTAAAACATGGTACTGTACAGTAGATGAGGGCATGTCAATGAAGGCAGCTTTAACATGAACTCTAATCACATATTGACATGATACAGTATGGACTGCACAGTGAATTTATATTATGCGACTGTTACACAAAGTGACAAAACAATGGAGAAGATTCTTTGTGATATAAGCATCCTGACATGTACAATGGAGAGGACATCTATCAAGGATGGTATATACAACAGTGATTAGGTGCATATTGTAAAGATGTGCAAAATGAGATGCCTGAATATGACTGTAATGTCAGCAGAGGTGTCAACCAAGTGGGACACATAGTAACAGGCTAGTGGACAACAGCAGACAGAAGCATGCACAGTTATGGACAATATCAGAATAATACCACCATTAATCACATGTCTCTGTCATAACATATGTGATTGTGAGTAATCATAGATGGTTCTGAAAGACCACACACATTCAACTATTATAAGCTGTCATCAATCTATGAGGGGAATCAGGCACACCATCCTGAAAGTAGCAAACAATGACCACAGTATCCAAAAAGTTTTTTAATAAAATCTCTGACGTCTCGGCCAAAGCCTTCAAGGAGAATAAAATTGTATACAAGCATCCACATTTTATAACAAACTAGTAACTCAATTAAACAATTAAGCAATTAATTAAGCAACACTCTCCAATTGAACTCAGCATTTAGCCCACAAGGAGACATAGTTTTATACTTTAAAATAAGCAGAGCTTCTTTTTGCAGTAACACAGTTTTAACATCCTGCTGACAATACATTATTGGCTTAACTTGTTCTAAAATAGTGGCTTTTAAACCTTCACTATTTTTGTTATGACATTCTAAAAAATGCAAAGCTACAGGGCTTTCAATATTACCATTCTTAATGTCCCTTATATGCTCTAACAATCTCAGTTTGAAGGCCCTTTTTGTTTCTCCTATGTAATACATATTACATGGACAACATAGAGCATAAATAATGTCAGAGATTTTATTAAAGAACTTTTTGGATACTGTGGTCGTTGTTTGCTACTTGCTGCTTGCTACTTGGTGCCTTTTCGTTGTTTTTGATGTCTTCTGATCCACAGTACCATCTTCCAAGGATTTTTAGAGAAACCAGAGAAGGTAATCAGATGTCTCTGGACAATTTTCTTCTGAATCCAGTTAATTCCTCTGAGAGAGGTGATAGAGGTGAGCGTTCTAATCCTCAGAGAGTGCCTACTGAAAATAATGTTATTTGGGAAAAGTGGGAAGAAGAAAGAAGAAGACGGTCTCCCAATCCCTTTTCCAGTGTTGGAAGGAAGATTCCTTTGTCTGTTAATGCGGAAAACAAGCTTTTGTTTGAGGAATTGGAGAAACTAATGTGGAAAGAAACTGCTGTACATTATAATATATGTGGTCTTCAGAAATACATAGAGACAGATACAACACCCAGGGTCTCAGAGTTTTTAAAGACCCTCTACTCCATTTGACCTTTCTTTGGACTCTGATTGTGTTTTTCACAAGAGGTGGGTCAATGCTGCACATGTCTGTGTTACTGAATGGTTACATATACTTATTGAACGTGATTCACTTAAACAAAAAGAATTGTGTAATAACATCAAAAAACGATACAGATTTATCTAGTACTGTTTCTGTGGCTACATTTGATGAGTTTCTATCTCAAACTAATCAGAAACTCAAGGAATATGAAGCTACTTTAGTTGAGCGTAAAAGGTAAACTTCTCCGTGATGTACGTGACTATGAAGCCAATCGGGCTTTTTGTCTAAAGCACAACGCACGGTGCGCGTGAAACAAGTTAGGTTTCAGTCCGTAGACAGATGAATGTTTCTCATGTGTCTTCAGCGCCGGAGGGGGATATACATCTTACGAAGACGGAGAATATGAAACGGAGTTTCCAGTATTACCAGCGCCCAACAAAGGGAGAACTTTCGCTCTACATTTCGTGGAGAGGCCGCCACCTCTTTTCATCATCAACAGGGACAGAAACGGACATGGGACCAATCTTCCTTTCCAGGTGGACAACGTTATGGACATGGGGGATATAAGAGGGTAGAAAATGAACATGTATCGAATAATTTAAGGTATTGTAATACTGCAGATTATGTTATTAATTTATCTGGTTATGATTTTAACTGTGTTGAAATGTCTTTACTTAATAGGGGTTTGAAATTTATCCCCACGGTTATTAATCCCCTTCATGAACTTAAAAAAGATATGTATGTGTTTGGCAGGAAATTACATTTGAAACATTTCTTTAGTAACTGTTCGACGTCTTTAAATTCTGCTGATACATCTGATGATAGTAGTTCTGGTGATAGTTATTTTTCTTGTTTTTCAGATGAAGCTATTAATGCATATTGCCAGCTAGACACTACTAAGGTACCTACCACTAGTAATTTTACTCCTGGCTATTTAAATAATGACATATGTCAGTTTGTTAGTTTAGTTAATTTTTTTACTGAACTCAGTTATAAAAAATTTATGAGTAATAAAACTAATGTTGATTATAACTTGCAATGGAATGAGTGGCAAGCTTTAGTTAGGCTCAGTAAAAGAACTGACATAATTTTCAAACCTTCTGATAAAGGTAATAAGCTTGTTGTTTTGAATTCTGCTGATTACTTTTCTATGTGTATGGAACATTTAAATGACAGTAACACTTATAAAGTTATATCTGTAGATGTTTATTTCAAATCAGTTCAGGAATATTTAGATTTGTTAAATAAAGGGTTAGGCTAGGTTATTTTAGTTCCACTGATGTTAAAAAGAAATTCCAGATAGAAGGTTCAAAATGGCTCTTTTTATTGCCTACCCAAAATACATAAAATCTGTCTAGGGTTCTCGGGAGGCCTATTGTTTCTGGTTCTTTGTATTTTTGCATAATTTGGGTATTTTTCTACATCAATTTCTAGCTCCCTTTGTATACAAATTGCCATCATATATTTGTGATGTTTTTGATTTTCTGAATAAGATGAAAGGGGTGAAAATAAATGCTAGGATGACGTGGTTTACTATTGATGTTAAAAGCCTCTATACCAACATTAAACACCCTTTTGGCATTGAGGCTGTTAGATACTTTTGGGTGACAATCCGTCAGAGCATTTATTATAGAGTTACTTCATTTTTGTTTGACTCATAATTTTTTGAGTTTAATGAGATTTTGTATCATCAGTTACAGGGTACAGCCATGGGGGCTTCTTTTGCCCCCATGTATGCTAATTTATTTATGGGTTTATTTGAACTAGAAACAATATACAAGCATAGATTTTTTCAGACCCATGTAATATCTTATTATAGGTTCGTGGATGATCTAATATTCTTGGTGGATGCTGATGAAAGTGACATTAAAGCATTTGTTAAAGATATTAATCATAATAGATTTTCTATGAGTTTTGATGGTTCAAAATGGGACTTGTTGTCCCATTTTTGGATGCTATTCTCGATATTTCTAATGGTACTAAAATTATTACTTCGATCAATAGAAAATTTGACGGTACTAATTTTTATTTATATGGAACCAGTGGCCATCCTCCACATACGTTGGATGCCTTAACATATGGGGAAATGTTACGCATATATAGATTATGTGGAAGACCTGATATTTTTCAGCAAGAAATGAATACTTTGGTGGAATCTTTCTTGAGTAGGGATATAACAAAGATATTTTAAACAGATGTTTTGATAAATTAGTTAAAAGAGTTAAGCTTTTGATGGTGTAAATAGTTATTTTCCTGCAAAAATGTGGCTCAATATAATGGTAATAATAACTGTAAGGAAAATATGTATTTTGTAACCATTATGGTTGTTTTACTTCTCAATTCCTTGATATAGTAAAACAATTTTGGTCTTTTTTACTTTCTTGCAAAAATGTTGAACAGTGGCTGAATGTTAATTTACAATTTTCCTATCGGAGAGGTAGAAATATAAAAATTTTTGGTTAAAAGTAAATTTATTTTGCCTCCACCTTCATTATATAAAGAACCATGCCAAGTTGGCACTTTCCCTTGTGGAAATTGCAAAGGTTGCAAATATATCACACCATGTTTTCCATTTATTAATGATGTTAAGTTTACTCCTGTTAAGCAGTTTGGTTGTAAGTCAGTAGGGGTTATTTATGCTCTATGTTGTCCATGTAATATGTATTACATAGGAGAAACAAAAAGGGCCTTCAAACTGAGATTGTTAGAGCATATAAGGGACATTAAGAATGGTAATATTGAAAGCCCTGTAGCTTTACATTTTTTAGAATGTCATAACAAAAATAGTGAAGGTTTAAAAGCCACTATTTTAGAACAAGTTAAGCCAATAATGTATTGTCAGCAGGATGTTAAAACTGTGTTACTGCAAAAAGAAGCTCTGCTTATTTTAAAGTATAAAACTATGTCTCCTTGTGGGCTCAATGCTGAGTTCAATTGGAGAGTGTTGCTTAATTAATTGCTTAATTGTTTAATTGAGTTACTAGTTTGTTATAAAATGTGGATGCTTGTATACAATTTTATTCTCCTTGAAGGCTTTGGCCGAGACGTCAGAGATTTTATTAAAGAACTTTTTGGATACTGTGGTCGTTGTTTGCTACTTGCTGCTTGCTACTTGGTGCCTTTTCGTTGTTTTTGACACCATCCTGAAAGCTTGACATCTGCTGGAGGTGTTAGGAGGGACACTGCTATACCTGTATGTATGATTCAGATCAATCCAGGATACTTGGCAGGTATGCATGGCATATATATGGCATGATCCACACTATCATGAATGTAACCCATGCCATTAATGTTATCAATGAGCTATGCATGTTATGTATTGTGTGCATCACCAGAACAGGTATCATAACTGCATCTGGTATAACACCTTGAGCGGGGCTCTGCACCATCAGACACTATGTTTATGCAACAAAAAGAATATCTAGGTATGGCCAATAAGATTTATGGGACCTCACTGTGGTAACTGTGGTACACTTGAGTAATGCATCCCTAGATGTGTAAGGAGGTACTTGAAAAAGGGTTACTGTACTCAGTTACTGGTGTGATGATGGCCTTTGATGGAGACGTCCTGCACCTACTCAGGAGTTGTGTTACATATACAAGGGGGTAGTCAGCAC
The DNA here is from genome assembly GCF_019279795.1 of Protopterus annectens. Taxonomy (NCBI): domain Eukaryota; kingdom Metazoa; phylum Chordata; order Ceratodontiformes; family Protopteridae; genus Protopterus; species Protopterus annectens. The sequence goes on along the minus strand of NC_056737.1, from coordinate 139,037,321 downwards.
TGTGGGCACATACTGGTGGACGTTCCGCATATTATCTACTTCCATATACAGGTAAGATATCACTTTCTCTGCTCGTAGGGATGTGCTGTCTACATTATCATTAGGCTGTGCTTCTGTTTTTATAACTTAACAAATCCCCGCATGATTTTTGTTCATCTCATGTGTCTACGTGGCTGTGGCAGAAATCCTTTGTGTGTGTTGATACTGTCTATATTATACTAATATCACGCTAGGATTCAGTGATTGTCCACAATCTGCAGTCCTCCAGAAACCTGTTGGACAAAGGATGTGTATGTCATTCTTGACATCTGTGACTTAAATAATGAACAGGAAAGGACCCATCACACAACCCTGAGGTATGGACCTGATCACTGGACTCTAGATACAGGTTATGTCATACACTTCAACATATTTATATGTCATGTATGTGATCCAGTGCCACTTGTGACATTGTTGCAGTAGTGCTTCAGTATGGATTTGTGTCAAATGCCTTGGCCTGGTCAAGTTCGGCAGGATGATAGTGTTGTCACCGTGCATGCCCTTGTTGACCTTCTTAAGGAAATATAACAGATGTAACAGACATGGATGTAGCCTGAACAAATCACACATGCCTTTCACACACAGTCAGGATATTACCAGCATCCATTTAGAAAAGGTCCATGATGACATGCTGGTCTACCTCACAGATGAAGACAATCAGGATGTGTCTATACATGCATGCATCAGGTGATGACCCCCCCCCCCTCCAGTCAGATGGATGCATGTTGGTGTACACCCTTCTGTGGGAACATATTCTGTCTGGAGGCTGTGTTGAGGTATGGATCCAATGATGTGTGTTAGGTCCATATTTTGAATCACACTCTAGGCAATATATGATGTTGTCATGGCCCATTGATTCTGAGTTATTAGCCATGCAAAGCGCATTGATGTGCTGCCCTACTTAGCAGAGAAACTGAGTAATGCTTGCATGTGTAATATATGTTTACATATAATATATGTTTGCATGGCTACTGGACAGTGGCGACAGGGGGGTAACATGTGAGACAAATTGTCAGCAAATGGAGTCTGTATTTCCTCTGGTTGGTTATGTTTGGTGGCATCCACATACACATCTGTGCATAGCTGTGTATTCCACTTAACATTTCAAATGTATTGCAATAAATGATTTGTCATTCATCACATTCCACACACTGTTACTATGCACAGAGTCATAAAACTGTATCAATGTCATGTACTTACATCAATTGCACAACATATATATGTATGTGTTTCATGGGAAAACTATGTTTGAGCAGCCTGATGCCATATCTGGACACATCACAGATCAGTAGTTTGTGCCTCATGCAAACCATTTCCTGACACAAATGTTAATACATACAGTGAATTCCACAGGGTTGCAGTTGTATCAAAACATGTAATGCATTGTTTTGTATATCACAGCATAACATTGTATATATGAGACAAGACTTATATGACCATGTAATCAATATGAATTTATACTGATGCGTGTCAGAGAGAATTTATTGATGGCATGTGGACACTTGCACATCTATGCAATACTGCAATTGTCACTGTGATGGTGGAATGTGAACTGACTTGATGGGTGATCTGCACCACTAAAACAACACATTTCCTAAGATGCCAGCAAGGAATATATATGTGCATCATACCATCTCACTCACATCACTCAACAACAAGTACCATTATGACTCTGCCATAGTTCATATTGAGGTGAATTTCTTGAGATATAACTCTCTGGACTATATAAGGACACATATGACTGAACTCTCAGATTATGTGTCCCAGGCAGGTATGCCCCCATCCCTAAGCAGCATTCTACCTTCACCCAGGATGATGCCACAATATAAACAAAAAGTGATCGACTTCAACAATTGACTTAGTTTCTGGGCCAATCCAAGGGGAGCCAGTATCTCTCAGCCTGGGATGACATGGTCAACAGGTCACACTGCTTTGCCAGAGATGGTCTGAACCAATGTCCTCTAGGCTGTTGGATACTGGCAAAGGCACTTGCCTCCCCATAGTGTCTTTCTTAGGCAATGTCAAAGTAACAAAAGTTCCAATGTAACAAAATCCACTAGAGGCAAACTCAAGCTTTTGCTGCTTAAGGCTAGGAGTCTCAACATGAAGCTGCACTGCAGAAAATTTCCAGCCTGCTAGCTGACAGATTTGATGCAAACTTCACCCTCCCCCGGCTCCACTGGCCATACCCGAAAGCATACCTGACACCAATCCTCTGCCAAGTATCTCTAGAAATCAGGTCAATAGCTGTGCTCTCCAAGGCTATAAACATGGCCTCAGTGGTACCAGATAGTATCCGAGGTTGCTTACTAAGCAATCTAAAACAGGACCTAACAGACCCAGTTAGTATCCTCTTTAACTATAGCCTTAGAAATGGCTTTGTTCCAGTGGAGTGAAAAGCAGCAACAGTAATTCCCTTGCATAAAGGGGTGCCATCAACCGACCCTGGTAATTATTGACTCATAAGTCTAACTAATCTCACCTGAAAGGCCATGGAAAGAATCATCATGGCCCTTATCAACAGGGACATAGGTGACCTTCAAACTCTATACCCAACCCAATTTGGCTTTGTTAAGGGTAGATCATGCTTAATGAACCTAGTAGACTTCTTTAAGAAAGTCACCAAAACCCTGGATGAAGGTAAGACCGTGCATACTGCCTATCTTGATCTGGCAAAGGCTTTTGACACAGACCCCCACTCGGGTATCATTGAGAAACTCTCCCAGCTGGGGATTAATCCTTATGTCACTGGATGGGTAGCCAATTGCCTCACCAACAGAATACATACTGTCAAAGTTGGTGAATAAACTCTAATAGTAGAGCTGTCACCACTGACATACCACAAGGATCTGTACTGGGCCATTTACTGTTCAGAATCTATTTCTTGGAAGTCCAGGCCAAAGTAGATGACCTTTGGCTTACAATGTTTGCTGATGATTGCAAACTGGGTACAATCATTGAGTCTTCCAATGATGTTAACATGTTAAAAGAGGATATAATATAGACAAATGATTGTTGCCAAAGCCACAGTCTAAAGCTCAACACAAAAAAGTGCTATTATTATTGCTTTTGGAATTCACAGCTAATTACAGTATTGACAACAATGCCCACTAAGCTCCAACCCAATGGTGCGAGACCTGGGAACACAGTTAATAATCTGAACTTTGACCACCATGTTTTCACAGTGGGATCAAAAGTCTTCTACACTGTGCACCTCATAAGTAAGGGCATCGCATCCAGGTCTGAGGATGTTATAACACCACTGCACTTGACCCTCATCAGACCACTAATAGGGTACAATACTCCCATTTGCATTACCTCACCAGACACCTGCAGCAGCTGGAGAGGCCACAGGGGTTTCTCACCAGGAAAATACAGGGCCTCCAAACCATGCCATGACATATGTGTATAGAGTGAAAGCCCTGTCACTGTACTCCTTATCATATAGGCTGCTGAGAGGTGACTTGTACCTGGCCTACAGGCCATTCTCTGACCCTGCCCTGATGGAAATGCTGCACATCCACAAATCTAATGGCACAAGAGTCACTCAGTCTAGGGATCTTAACCTAGCCTGTGACATTAACAGAACATGCTTAAGAGACATATATATCTCCCAGAGACTGCCACTCCTCTGGAATAAACTTCCAAATTGTGTGAAGCAGAGCTCCTCAGTAACCATATTCAAGTGCAAGATACACAAGTGAATGGGAGACAGCAAATTCAACCCATGGGTGGCACCCATGTCCATCATGGACAGGGATAGTCAGTGTTGACCATAGACTCATTCTGTGAATTCAATCCACCTAATAAGAACAGCTGGGGGCTACTTGGGATAAACAAGGCTAGGGTTGTGAGGGCTCTAGTGCCACTAGCCGAGTAACCTTCTATGAACATATGAACCTATGTCAGCAGTTATCTGGGGGCATATTACTACAGCTGTTATAGAAGGAGCATGTAATGTAATGGCAGCAATGGCCATCAATACATTAGCTCACATCACAGATTGTAATACCCTGTTGTAGCCATACTGTACATCCATATCTCAATATAGCATATGTCAATGACAGCAACACTGACATGTCAACTGAACACAGGGTCTGATCTTTTCACATGAAATTGTGGCCATTATTATAACATGAAAATATAAATGCCTATATGCATATTATAGACGATTATAAGAATATTGTGCATACATGTATATTTCAAAAGTCAAATTCAAAATGAACTTTATTGTTATTCAGACCGCACAACAATGCAACTGGATGAAATTGCATTACTTCAGACTCAATGTGCATACAACATATACTGATATTATTATAACAATAACACATATACTAAAGTTAATCCAACAATAACAACAGTAAAACATTTATGCAGTGCGGTAACAAGTACAATGACATGCACCAAGACTATTCCACTTACTTGTCTTCGTCAGTACTCAAAATATTGCACAGGTAATATATTGCACAGATCGAAATCAGAAAGATTTCAAATTGCATGGAATGTTAACTTGTCTTATTACACAGAATCTTAAATTGGCATTTTTAATATTGCACATAAGGTATAAGACTGTACTTTCATAGACTTATTGCATATGTCTGTGAATTACTTCAGCATTCTAACTACAGACCTCCATAACTAGCATGGTGTATGTTATTACTAGAGTTCAGAAGTCTGATGGCTTGTGGAAAAAAGCTTCTATTAATTAAATCTGGTGGTTTGGAAGTGTAAGCTACAGTATCTCCTGCATACCTTTTGTAGTCTGTCAATAAGAAAATCCAGAATCCAGTCACATAAAGGAGTCCTAACACTCAGATGGACCAGTTTCTCAATCAGATGTTGGGGATGACCATGTTGAAGGGCGAGCTAAATTCAATAAGTAGCATGTGGACATAGCAGATATTGCTGTCCAGGTGCACCAAGGATAAGTGAAGTGCCAGTGAGATGGCATCTGCCATATAGTGACTAGATCTGTCAGCAAATTGGAGTGGGTCCAGTGTTGCAGGAAGAATTGATGTTAAGTAGTCTTTCTCCAGTCTCTTAAAGCACTTCATTACAGTGGAGGTGAGAGCTACTGGGCGGTAGTCATTCAGACTTGAGGGTGGAGACTTCTTGGGCAGTGGTATAACAGCTGTATTCTTGAAGCACTTGAGTACTATGGCTTGATGCAGAGAGATGTTGAATATGTTGGTGAGAATAGTAGATGTTTGTGTTTCACTGTTGCAGTCATTACTCTTGGGTTATCCTGCTGGCAGGCTACCCTCAGTCGGCCAGAATTCCAAAGTCTAGGTCTGGCGTCGGTTGCTGTCGCCTCTTCCCTGACGTCAGTGCGCCAGGTGTAAAAAAGATGCAGCCGACGCCATTTTCTTCAGTCTTTCTTGCCGCGCGGTGCCCGAAGCAAAAGCAGTTTGCAAGTGCCGGTCAGCCGACTCCTGAGATTTTCAAATCCGAATTTCAGAACCGAAGTCTTCATTAAAGCTAAGTACCCCGTTGGGGAAATTTTTTTTCTTGCTCCAGACCGATGTCAGAAAAAGTTAACAATTGTATTTCTTGTGGGAAGCAAATACCTCATAAGGATTTTCACTCTTACTGTATTCCTTGCCTAGGCCCTGATCACAATGTTGCTAGCTATTGGTTTTGTGCTAGATTTAACCAACGCACTATTAAGTGTCGGTTCGATTTTGCATTTCATTACTTTGGCCGAAGATTTAATTATATAATGCCGTCAGAACAGCTGACAACCGGAGTTTACAGAAAATGCAAGGACAAGGAAAAGGATAGGCATCCGAGGTCCAAAACCGATGACTAGGCCTCTGCTAGGCTAGTCGCCGGTTTGCCAGTTCTCAATGAGGCGCTTTCGCAGCCCCTGACACCCGCTACCTCAGAGCCACAGGCCGCTTCCGACTCCCACGTGGAGCTTACTGGGCCTCTGGATACTCGGGTACTGGACACTCGTAAATCATTCCCTCAGATGGGTCCAGAGCTGCTAAACAGGCAACGGCTTCTGAGGGTGTCTTCAGACCTACACAACTATATATTAAGCCATCTTCAGCTTCAAAGACAAAGACTAAAGCAGCTCTAAAGACAAAGAAACAAGTACAGCATTCTCCTACTCAGACTTCCATGCCTAAAAAACAGATGCTCAAAATGGCCGAAGACCTAATTACTTTGATCAGGGGCTCCCATCCCCCTCCTGATAAGAGGCCTAGGCAAGAGACAGAGTATGATTCTTCTGATTAGGTTTCTATTTCCTCTGATTCGTCTTCTGAACAGGATTATTCCATGCTTCCCTATGAGGATTCTGATGCTGAAGAATCCATTCCTTCAGCCTCTCCTCCTGAGGATTACTCTTTTGGGGAAACCCTGCATACCATGAGGGAGCATTTCCACTGGGAGAGCCAAGATTATTCTGAATCTAAGAAAAGGCTCAGAGACTTTCTGCTACTTCCTCAGCACAGACCCCTTGCTATTCCACCTGTTCTAGACATTGTAGATGATGTATTTTCAGTGTCCGACCTGTCCCCTGACTCTTTACCCCCTGCACCTGCTAAGCCAGACAGATACTACAGGGTCCCGGATTCTCATAAATTCCTATATAAAACCACACTGCTGACCCAGAAACTATATCTCAGGGTCCCAAATGGGTTAAAGCTTCCACTGCAAAAAACCCTGTCCCCTCTGATAGGGATTCTAGGGCTCTAGACAGATGGTGGAAAAAGTCTACATTTCTGCTACCTTGGCTGTAAGGGCTTTAAATTGTCAGTTTCATATGCTTAAATATCAGCAATATTTAATGTCACTGCTTACACAGAAATTGTTGACAAATACTGAATGTTCAGAGAACATTGAATTGCAGCATTTATTGCATGCAGCTGAACAAGTGGGAAAGCATACTTTGCAATGTGGTTATGATTCACTGGAGGCCTCTTGCAGGGCCGCTGTTACAGGTTCTGTTATTAGAAGGCATGCTTGGTTAAAGGAACAGAATCTGCCTGATCATGTTAAAGCAAAATTATTAGATGTACCATTAGAGCATGATACGTTGTTTGGTACTAAAGCAGAAGAGGTGTTGAAAAAAATGGAGGATAAAGCAAAATCCATGCAGGCAGTTAAGGATTTCTTACAGGTACAGCCACCCAGGTTTAGCAGGAACTGGCCTTCTAAAAATTGGTCCTTTCCAGTATCAGACAGACCACAAAGAGGCAGATACAGGCATCCCAGAGGCAGATCTCAGCCCCAAGGCTCATACAGGCCTAGACAATGGGGTGCTCCTACCTCCAAATGTGGAGAAGACAAATCACAACCTTACAGGAAACAGTCCCAATGACTTTCCTCAGCCAGATCCCAGCACTTTTCTTTTGGCATTCCCCGTAGGGGGAAAACTAGCACTTTTTTTTATCAAATTGGAAAATGGTTACCCAAGACAAATGGGTCCTGAACATAGTGTCCCAAGGCTACAGGTTCCATTTTCACACTCTACCAAGGTCAAAAGGTATGCCAGACCTGTCACACAATCAATGGGCAGAGGGACAAAAACAAATTACAGCCCTCATGGACATGAGGGCCATTCACCAATTACCACAACAGGAGCAGGGGCAAGGATTTTACTCCAGACTTTTCCTAGTACCCAGAAAGGACAAAACTTGGGGACCAATACTGGACCTGTCTATACTAAATATGTTTCTGGAAGTTCCAAAATTCAGGATGTGACTCTACAGCAGCTACTGCCCATGCTGGGCAAGAAGACTTGGCTCGTAGCTTTGGACCTAAAAGAGACATACCTGCATGTCCCAATCAGACAATCTTGCAGAAGATACCTCAGATTCATAGCTGGCTCAATGCATTACCAATTCTCTGCACTGCCCTTTGGCTTAGCCACTGCACCCAGGGTCTTCACAAAATGCCTGGCACCAGTAATTGTGTTTTGCTGAGAAAGAGGTATTCAAATATATCCCTACTTGGACGACTGCCTAATTCAAGCAGAGAGCAAAGACATTCTTCTAAAGCATCTGGCGTTTGTAAAAAGATTACTAATTGGCCAAGGGTACACAGTAAACGAAAAGAAATCAAAACTAGTGCTCTCTCAAGAGATAATATTCCTGGGTGCAAGCTTAAATACAGCTGCCCAGATGGCTTATCTCATGCCAGACAAACAAAAGAAACTGACTTTTTACTTCAAGAACTTGGCAACAAAAACCCACTTATCTGCAGGGAAAATCCTGCAGGTCTTGGGTTTCATGGCATCCTGCATTCTACTAATTCCATATGCCAGACTGCATATGAGGAAACTACAATGGTATCTAAAAAGTGTTTGGACTCAGCATTGCCACAGCCTAGAGACAGTAATTGCACTCATTCCCTGCCTGAAACAGGAGTTTTGATGGTGGGTAGAAGCCTGTCACCACAACAAGGGTCTGCCATTCAGTTTACCCACAGCCAGACAGACACTGACAACGGATGCATCAGATTATGCCTGGGGGGCCCATATGGCAGGAAAATGTATTCAGGGCACATGGCCTGCAAACCAGATGCATTTTCACATCAATCAAAAAGAGATGCTCGCTGTTCAAAAATGCCCTGACAGCTTTCAAGGACCTGCTTCATCCAGGACAGCTACTGATAAAGACAGACAATACTACAGTCATGTGGTACATAAACAAGCAGGGAGGTACACATTCCTACCCCCTCTGCAGACAAGCAATGACCTTATGGGACACAGCATTGGCTTTTCAAGTTCACCTGCAAGCACAATTCCTGCCAGGAAAAACAAATACTCTGGCAGACGAACTAAGCAGAAACATCATGGATCCCCACGAATGGAAACTGGATCCACAAGTCTTCAGCATGATAACAAAGAAATGGGGATGCCCAGACATAGATCTATTTTCCTCCCCTCACAACTGCTAATTGCAGAGATTTTGCACAAGGATTTATCACAAGCAAGCATGGAAAGTGGACGCCCTATCCTTCAGCTGGAAAAATCTAACAGTATATGCCTTTCCTCCACTGCCTCTCCTTCCCAGGGTACTCCTAAAGGTCAGACAAGAGAAGCCAAAAATGATACTGATTGCACCAGACTGGACATGCCAGCACTGGTACCCAATCCTAAAGAGCTTGTCTCAAGATCCAGCATGGATATTGCCTCAGACTTCTCACTTGCTGACCCAACAAAACAATCAGATCCTGCACAGCCAACTCAGGACCTTAAATCTGGCAGCATGGCGGATAATGTGGCCATTCAGAACACTTCTCTTTCAAAAGCTGTTATGGATGTTATCTTGGAGGCCAGGAGGCCTAGTACCAGAAAACCTTATGCAGAAAAATGGAAGAGATTCTGTGCTTGGAACCAGGAACAAGGCATTGACACGCGTGTACCAAATATCCCTCAGATTTTACAATACCTAACTGAGATGCTGAACAAAGGCCTTTCTTTCTCATCAATAAAGATTCATGCCTATGCCATTTCAGCCCATTACAATATGGAACAACCTATCTTTTCTCATCCTTTAATAAGGCAGTACCTCAGAGGGGCCAAAAACATTAGGCCTCCAAGGAGATCACCAATTCCGGCCTGGGACCTCAATTATGTTTTGGAAAAACTCACACTGCCTCCTTTCGAGCCAGCATCAACAGCAGATATGAAATTCTTATCCTGGAAAACAGCTCTGCTCCTAGCAATAACCTCTGCAAGACGAGTCTCGGAGTTACAAGTTCTCATGGCTGTGGAACCTTTTACCATTTTTCATCCAGACAGGGTTTCTCTGAGGACAAACCCTACATTTATGCCTAAGGTGGTGTCCAGTGTGGCTCTCAACCAAACCATTCACTTGCCTACCTCTTATCCAAATCCACAGAACATGGGTGAGAAAATTCTGCATTCTTTGGACATACACAGGCAGTTACACTTCTACTTGGACAGAACTAAAGCTTTCAGAAAGACTGAGCAACTTTTAGTGTCATATGCTGCAGGATCACAAGGAAAGGCTATCTCAAAACAGACTATTTCTAAATGGATAGGTCATTGCATCTGTTTCTGCTATTTTCAACATGGCAAATCAGTGCCTAAGGGCATTAGGCCTCATTCCACCAGAGCAGCAGCCACTTTAGCAGCCTTCCTCAGAGGAGTACCAACAAAGATATCTTAGAGGCTGCAACTTGGAGTTCAGTGCACACTTTCACAAAGCACTACCACTTACCTCTTTACTCTAAGTACAGAGCAGGCTTTGCCACTGCAGTTCTGCAGGGCCTCATAGCCTCTCCTAATCCTATTTAGCCCAGCCACCCATCCTCAGCTTTGGGATTCAACCCAAGAGTAATGACTGCAACAGTGAAATACGATGAACATAGTACAGTTGTGTACCTACCATAAATGTAGATGTTCGAGTGTATTCACTGTTGCAGTCCAGGTTACCCACCCACCATCCCCCTTTTCTTTGCTGGGACTTATCTGCACTTCTCTATCCTATACATCCTATTTGGTGTATTTACTTGTAGATGAAGGAAATGTTATTTTTGTGCATGCATTTTTATTGGCATAGTTTTCAGCCTACCAATGTGGGGGCACCTGACATCTGGGGCAAGAAAAACTAAAGAAAATGGCGTCGGCTTCATCTTTTATACCCCTGGCGCACTGACGTCAGGGAAGAGGCAACCGATGCCGGACCTAGACTTTGGAATTCTGGCCGACTGAGGGTAGCCTGCCAGCAGGATAACCCAAGAGTAATGACTGCAACAGTGAATACACTCGAACATCTACATTTATGGTAGGTACACAACTGTACTTTAATTGGTCAGCACAGCCCTTGAGTACCCACCCCAGAATATTGTCAGGACCAGCTGCCTTTCTTGGGTTTACTCATCACAGCATCCTTTTAAAATCCACTGGTGAAGGTGGAGCACTTCATATTCTTAGTTGGTGGGCATTTTCATTGCTGCTGTATCATTTCCCTTCTCAGACCTGCTGAAGTAGTGGTGGAGCTCATTGAGAAACTCCATGTTACCATCACAATGAGAAGATAGGGGACTGTAGTCTGATATAGATGGTATACCTTGCCACGACGATGCCTGGAGTCTCTCAGGTTAGAGCAGTGACCCTGGATTTTCTGTCCATTGTCCATAGGTTGCTTAACCTGTATTATTCTTCTACTTAGTTTCACTCTGCCTTTCCTTATGGCATCTTTGTCTTGACACTCCACTTGTGAGGTAGGGTTTTTGATTAACTTATGTGATGATGCTCTTGTTGACTGTCACATCATCCACACACTTTGATATATAGCCCACCATGGACTCTGTGTACTCATCCAGGTTAATTTTCTGGTCTCTAGTAGCTGCCTCCTTGAATATATTTCAGTCTGTGCTTTCGAAGCAGTCCTGGAGTGCTGAGACTGCTCCCTCTGGCCATACCCTTATTTGCTTCCTGGATGGCTTTCCTCTGATTAACAGTGGCCTATATGCTGGTAGTTGCATAGTGCAGAGATGATCTGAGTTACCCAGAAGTGGAAGAGGTACTGCCTTATATGCTAGCTTGACATTGGTATAGACCTTATCCAGAATGTTTTCTCCCCTCATTGCAAAGACCGCATGTTGCAAGTAATGAGGTAAAACTGTTTTCAGATTTGCTTGATTAGAATTACCTCCTATTATACTTATTGGATTGCATTGCATTCTGCCACTGTCCATATGGGATATGTGCACCACAGCATGATAGAATTAGCAATCACACATGCAGTGGTCTGGAGATGACTTGTATAGCCTTATGGAAGGACTCTGCTTCATGATGTGTGTATGGATATTTGACATGAGGACTTTCTTCACTCCTCCTCAGGAAGGATGTCATGTGGCCAGAGGACAAAGGAGGATGCGTGGGGCTATGTGAATGGTAGCCCAAGTGGTTGTGAAATGAAGAGGTATTCCAAAGATCATGCAATGACCATAATGTGCCAGTAACCAGACACACAGGAATACACTGGGCCTCATATGAACATTACACCTGTGCAGGCATAGAATATGAATGCCATGCAATGTCACAGTAGCAACAAGACAGATGCCTGACTGTAACACTGTCACATTGCACTTTATGAAGTATGACAGCATCATTGTATGCTGAGGAGAACAGTTTGTGAGAGTATAGGGCATGGATGTGGAGTAACATCCCTGTGTAAAATTGTCTCAAAAGTGATAGTTGTTATGTATAGACACGCAAGTAGCTTGCTATCAGATTAGAACACATATATGTGTAGTTAAAGTACATTTCAAACACAGTAGTTAATGTTACTGTCACAGCACAGGTTTGCCTTGAATACTGTCAGAGTGCATGTTACACAGGATGACATAATCACTGTATGCTACAACAAGATGTTTGGAGGAGTGTTGGACATAGCTGTGGACTGACATATTGTTCTAAAACTACCCAGCTATTTACAGAGCACTGTACTTAACACAAGTTCCACAGCATAATTCTGGCTTTTATAGTTTTGGAGAATGCTTTATAGCTGGTTTCATTAGCAGAGTTTGGTAAGTGGAAGATGTTAATAGCAGTATCCCACGTGGTGTTGTAAATGCCCTAAACAATGTCAACCAAGTGAACAAGCACACACAAACACATGCACACACCAGCTGACTGCCTTGAGAACAAAACAACTACCTAAATACACTGACTAGAGACCTCTGTATTTACTGCAAGTGCCACAGCACAAGTCTGACTTGGACAGTTTTGGACAACACTTTAAAAGTGATGATATCAACAGTGCCTGGTGAGAAAAAGATGATAATAGCTGTGTCCCACAACCAAGTGAACACACACATACACACACACACACACACACACACACACACACACACACACACACACACACACACACACACACACACACACTCATGCACACATGCGCGCACACACACACACACACACACACACACACACACACACACACACACACACACACACACACACACACACACACACACACACACACCAGTTGACTGCAGTGAGAACAGAAACCCTACCTAAGTACACAGACTAGAGAGATCAGTACTTAACGCAAGTGCCATGGCTCAAGTCTGTCTTTTATAGTGGATGACATCATCATTGGATGTTTGATAGAAGATGTTGGGAGACCTGTCTGAAATGGATAACTAGCAAAGTACAGCTGTCAAGATAGTAAATATCTGCATGTTACCAGATTGATGAGTGTGGAGAGTGTAGCATTTGCTGTTGTGCTTCCAATGTGCAAGTATACCTGAAAAAGACAGCTTTGCAAACTATAAGCAAACAGTTATCCACATTACTACAAGTTTGATCGACGATGTTGGGACGCCTGAATGAAAAGGATGTGAAGGCATGCACAGCTGTCAAAATACTGTTACTACATGGTATTGTAATAATGACTGCAGGATGCACAGTTATGCTCTTCTGATTAGACTGACACACACACACACACACACACACACACACACACACACACACACACATACAGTTATACCAGTTGACTGCAGTGTGATTAGAACCCCTACCTAAGTACACAGACAAGAGAACTCAGTATATAACACAAGCACCGTTGCACAAGTCTGATTTTACAAGGCTGCAGGACAATTTATAATGAATGACATCATCAATGAATGTTTAGGAAAAGGTGTTGGGAGACCTGTCTGAAATGGATAGCTAACAATGTACAACTGTCAAGATATTAAAGACCTACATGTTACGAGAATGATGAGTGTGAAAAGTGTAGCATTTGCTGTTGTGTTTCCAATTTGCAGGTATACCTTTAAAAGACAGATTTGCAAACTATAGGTTCGTAGGTTCATAGGTAGGTACTAGGCTATCGGCCCTAGGGCCCATGCAAGCCTAGCCAAAAAATGTACCCTGGCTTTCGCCACCCAAGAAAATTATTTTCCTGTACCCCTGTCGAGCAGAGCCACAGAAGTGATCACCAGGGTGAATTTCCCATTTCCCATCCAATCATCAAGATTTTTCTTGAAGAGTGCTAATGAGGAGCTCTGTTTGACATAGATAGGTAGACTGTTCCAGAGTATGGGAAGTCTCTGGGAGAGGAATCTATCCCTCCAGCATGTTCTGTTTATTGTGGTGACAAGGTTTAGGTCCCTAGAGCATGTAGCTCGGAGGGATTGGGATTTAAGTGGAGCATGTCCAACAGCTCTGGGTTTGACATAGCTTTGTATGTTAGGCAGAGATCGCCCCTGAGTAGGCGATATGCGATGGAGTAAAGCTGTAGTTTTTTGAGACGGTCTGCATAGGGCATCTGTTTGAGGCCAGTAATCCTCTTTGTGAGGTATTTCTGTGGTATTTCCAGTTGTTGTAGATGTCTTGTGAGGTACATACCAAAAGGGGCGTTGTACTCTATAATGGGTCTAATGAGTGATGAGTAGAGGGAAACAATGACCTTTTTTTTCTGGATGAGAATCCTTTTGTGATGAGATGAGCCACGTAGAAGGATTTCCTGACCACTGTGGCGATGCGATTATCAAAGGAGAGACTACTGTCCACCTGTGTCCCAAGGTCTCTTATCACATTTTCGGCATTAAGTAGACTACCAGCTGTGTGGTAGTTCATGGGTACAGAGTTTTTACCAAAGGGGATGACAATACACTTTTTGGCATTGAGCTTCAGGCCATGGCTTTGACACCAGGTATCTGTCTCAGTGAGGCCCTTTTGTAGTTTGTCCACATCATTAGGAGTTTCGATTTTTGCTCCTAGTTTGCAGTCATCTGCAAACTTCGTTAGCCAAAGACCTTCTGTGTTGGCCTGCACTTCAGAGAAGTAGATACCAAACAGGAGAGGACCCAGGACTGAACCCTGTGGTACTCCACTTGTCACTGGTCTGATGTCGGATTTGGAATCCGCTACTTTCACAGTGTGGGTTCTGTCCGTGAGCCAGTTGGCAACCCATCTTGTGACATAGGGATTTGTACCTAGTTTAATGAGCTTATCTATAATTCCAGAGTGGGGGATGGTGTCGAAAGCCTTGGCGAGATCTAGATAAGCTGTGTGAACCATTTTACCTTCATCTATGGCTTTGGTGACTGCTTCAAAGAAGTCAGTCAGGTTTAGAAGACATGATCTGCCTTTTACAAATCCAAACTGGGTAGGGCCCAGAGTTTGGAGATTACCAATGTCTTTGTTTATGAGTTCCTGGATGATACGTTCCATGGTTTTGCAGACCAGGCTCATGAGGCTAATGGGGTGGTAGTTCCCGGGGTCCATTGTGGCTTCCCCTTTGTGGAGTGCGATAACCGTTGCAGTGCACCATTCAGTGGGTACAAAACCTGAGGTGAGTCTATGATTGAACATGGTACTTAGGTAGGGTGCCAGTTCATTCTGTATTTCGTGTAGAACACAGCCTGGGATATTGTCAGGTCCCATGGATGCTGTGTTCTTGGCTTTGGAGAGTGTGTTTTTTACCTGCGCAGCTGTGATTATAGGAACTTTGCATTCTTCCGGTATAGAGATGGGCCCTCTAGGGGGTGAGAGGGGGGTAAAGTTAGCACTGAACCTATCTGCTAGGATGTTGGCAATATCAGTTGGTTCTGTATATTTAGTGCCATTGTGCTGTAACTCAGAGCAGATCTGAGTGTTCCCATTTAGATTCTTGACATAGCTATAGAATGCTTTGTGGTTGTCTTTAGAGTCAGTGGCAATTTTGTTTTCGTAACTAGCTTTGGAGGATTTTATGAGGGATCTCAGCTTCTTACTGAGGCTGACCAGGGAGTTCCTCCAGTCATGGGATTTTAGTCTTTTTTGCAACAGTTTCTTTCTTCTGTTGTAGAGTTTATTTATGGCAGAGGACCACCAGATTGGCTTCCTTTTTTGGAGGATAACATCTTGGCTCTATTAGGGATAGCATGATCCATGCACTCGTGTAAGTGCTTATAAAGTGCATTTGTGTAGAATTCAGCAGTCATACCTCTATTGTCCGTCTGCATGGGTGTCATGAAGTTTGCCACTTCTGTCTTAAGAAGTGTGTAGTTGGCTTTGGAGAAGTTTTTTACAATGGTTTCTCTAATTGGGGGTGGGGGTGGGATGTGAATGTCTAGGCTGATTAGCTTGTGGTCGGATCTGACCAACGAGGAATTGACCTCTGGTGTGGAACACCAGTTTCCCATGTTGGTAATGACCAGGTCTAGGATATTGCTGCCCCTGGTGGTGGTGTGAATAAGTTGATCCAAGGCATTGGAATTTATGAATTCTAGAAAATGTTGAGCA
Organism: Protopterus annectens; assembly: GCF_019279795.1. NCBI lineage: Eukaryota > Metazoa > Chordata > Ceratodontiformes > Protopteridae > Protopterus > Protopterus annectens. The sequence continues at coordinate 139,021,060 of NC_056737.1, read as the reverse complement.
AAAGAGTTGGTACATGAGTAGTTTTCCCAGTTAAAGGTGGGGTAGTTGAAATTGCCCATTATTAGGGTGTTGGGTTGTACCCTAATACTTTCCAGTGTATCAAGAAATGAGGAGTGTGAATCCTAGGGCATGGTGGGGGGGTCTGTAGCAATCTACAATTTGGATTGTGGTCTTGCCCAGAGTTAGTTGCACTTGGATAATCTCGGATGCATTATGTTGTGCAACTAGCTTGGAGGTGTGGATATCCTTAATGAATATGGACACGCCTCCACCTTTAGTGCTTCTTTCTGGGTTAGGTGGCCGAAAGGTGCGGCATGAATTGAAGCCTGGTAATGCAAGAGTGCTCTCTGGAGCTTTGAACCAGGTCTCTGTCACTGCACAGATGTCAATGTTCTCCATTTTAAGGAGTGCCTCGAGTAAATGCATTTTGAGGTTTAGACTTCTAGCATTGAGTAGCATTACCCTCGGATTTTGCTTGCTTGTACCTGTTATGGTGGTGAATTTGTCATTTGAACCTTGCCTAAAAAAGGCACTATAGGGGTGGCAAGAGCCTTAGCCAGTATCCGGAATCCTAAGGGCGACAGGTGCAGGCCATCTCTGGCAAAGCATCATGGACTGTCGATCATGTCGTCCCCGGCAGACAAATACTGGATCCCCTTAGAATAACACCAGAAGCTTAGCCAATTGTTGAAGTCAATCATTTTGTCCTTGTACTGTGGTATCACTCTGGGTGATGGCAGGATGCTACTCAGGGTTAGGGTCATACCTGCCTGGGATACAAGATCGGAGAGCTCCTCCATGTCTCTTTTCATGTAGTCCAGGGAGGTACGTCTCAGGTCATTCACACCAACATGGACAATGACAGTGTCATATTTGTACTTATTGTGGAGTGACCTGAGTGCATGCGTTATGTGGCGGATCCTGGCACCTGACAGGAGCTGACAGTAACTTTCTTGCATGTATGCAAACAGATGTCCACATTACTACAAATATTGGAAAATCTGACTGTGTATTGCTAGTATAAAGATGTCTGCTTAGTGTGTTTGCACGGTGCCCAGCATACTTGACAGAATGTATCCATTTTGAAATTGTATACTATATGCTTCCTGTCTGCAGGTGTTTTAGATCTGCAGGTGTTGGGGAAGGGTGCTAACCACCACGCAACCCCGCTCAGTGGGTTTGCATGATGAAAAGAAAAAAAATGCAACAATGTATCTTTTTGAAATTAAGAATGTCTGAATCCTGTCTACTTCATGTGTGTCCCATTAATCCAGGTTTGCACGGTGATAAGTGACAGTCAAATGTGAAAAGCAAAGTTAAACCTTGTGAACAGTAGTTTTTAGGTTTTAAACTAAAAGGACAAATGTGGGACTTCAACCGTGATCTACAGGTAGTATATACTGTGGGATCATTATGTTTAGCAGGTGCTACACACAAACATGATTCACATGTGTTGTTTATGTACTGGTTATCCTGGAAGTACATTACATAAAATTTATTGTATTTATCCATTTCCCATGTTTGCACTAAGCCCATGCACCACACAAATAGTGGTATTAAAAATATATATAAAATAAACATTACAAAATAAATGCCAGCACACATGAAAGATTTTTATACAAGTCTGGATTTGAACTCTCTCACCAATGAACCTACAAAACACTGTAATGTTTTCTTATCCCTCTTTTCCCCAGAAACAGCTTAGCATCAGGAATGAATATCATGCTGCATGCAAGCAAGTCCCAAATCATCTACAGTATTAACAAGAGATATGGCACTTGTACACTTCTGAGTTGTTTGTACATGTGTTACTTTCAGATTTAGTGCAATGAGTGATCACACAACCATTTATAGTTATTGTTTGCAGCAATGCAGCTATGTCTTGTCTTTATATGGTGTTCATTCTACTATCTGAGCAGCAATCTGAAACATGCAGTCTGTGAGGCATTTTGTATCATTGTCTGTAAAATATATGAGAATATTAAATGACAATAATATGCAGTTTTCAACAAATGCAGGGGAGTTTGGATATTACAGAACAGAGAAATGTGTGCTGCTTGCTTACATTTAAAACCTTGATACAATTACGTCTTCACCTTGTAAGTGTAACATGGTTGACACAGGTTCCTATCTTATGATCAAAGTCCTACAACTGGGAGTCATTAAAGAATGAACTTTAATGATCGAAGTTGTAAAACTTTGAAGCAGATAACGGAGATCGCTATACAGCACAGAAAGGGAAGATTTCCCTTTACTGCACTGTAGTGCAATCTCAGAGTTGGTATATTTAAGCAGCGGGGGTGTGGGGGTGCAGGGGGGCTTGCCCCCCTGCATAGAGCATTTTTTTTACTGTTTTTACTTTGTTTTGATGTGTGTTCGAAGTTCCGAGACTTCGGTCATTAAAGTTCGTCCTTTAATGATTCGAAGTTTTGGAACTTCGATCATATGATATAGACCTGGTTGACACACCCATTGGAGGTAAAGGAATCTGATTTGCTGTTGTGTTTTCCTTCTTCCTACCAGTAATCATTCACAGTTGCAATCCATTAGCAACAAAAATTGAGGGAGTGTCTGCTCTATGTTTACATCTGATAGACTGAGCCAAGAATTTGGGATTCAGCCATTCTAATGAGTTCACACCTCATTTGCATCTTTACCATGCTCACAGGTCTGAATCTACACTATTAAAACAGAACCATGTAGCTAGGGAACCTGAAGGTGAGGAGTGTTGTGTATGCACATAACATAGAAAAAGATTGCTATTACTTTGGATTTATCTGCACAGAAGAATATTGATCTTAATAAGGTATGATTGCATTTTTCAGTTATATAATGGATTTGCTCACACGTCTCTAAGAAAAAAAAATATATAGACCACGTAGTCGAAAGTGAACTTTTTGTTACAGGTTATGGACATTTAGATATACCCAAGTTGATTTCTAATAGTATGTTTATGCCACCCAGAACTAGCAGTGCCATTAATAATTTTTGAAAAATTGCTATGTAGTAAAGTTGAGAAGCATTATGGCAGATTTGTTAAGAATTTTAAATCTTATAATCTTAGCAAATCAGAATGGCAGGCAATACAGGTATTAAGGTCTAATTTGGATAAGGTTGTAATCAATGTTGCTGACAAAGGAGGTAATTGGGTCATAATGAATGTAAGTCAATATGATGAGATGGCATCAGAGTTATTATTAGAGGAAGGATATTATGTTAAAACACAATCCCATTCAGAGATTTGTTATTGAACTTAAGGACATTTTGGAACGTGGGGAAAGACTTGTTTTTTTGAAGCATAAGGATGTTAAAAAATTAATTGTTGAAAATCCTAGACATCCTATTTTATATGCATTGCCAAAGGTTCATAAAAATTTAGTCAAACCCCCCTGGTCATCCAATTATATCTGGTAAAAGGTCTTTTTAGGAAAATGTTAAATTTTTTTTTAGATTTCCATCTTAAAAAAACACTTAATAAATATATGATCTCATGTTAAAAATACCCAGGAAATATGTCAGGACCTGTTAAATTTTGAATGGAAGGATGATTATTTTTGGGGAATTGCAGATGTTAAAGCCTTATATACTAATATTGACAAGAGATGGGGAATGGCGGCTGTTGCTAGAAGGCTGGCAGGTCCATGTACAGGGTTTCTTTTGACTGTTTTGGAATTTTGTTTGACTCACAATTATTTTAGGTGGAAAAATAACTTTTTTTGCAAACGAGTGGTATGGCAATAGGGGTATCATTTTCCCCCTCATACCATTATTTATATGGGGGATTTTGAAAATGAGTTCATGATGTTAGATGACTATTTTGTGAATAATGTAGTTTATTATAGGAGGTACATTGATGATTTACTGTTTGTAAAGGAAGTGAAAAGGGGTTTTTGGACTTCATGCCAAGTCTCAATAATAATCTGCATGGCTTAAAATTCACTAGGGATACTGATAGATCTAGTGTCACATTTTTGGATGTGGTACTTTATGTAGATAATAATACCATCCAGTTTAAACCACACAGAAAATCAACTGCTGTTAACAATTTTCTCTATGCTACTAGCATGCACCCCCACATCTGATACAGTCCCTGCCCAATGGAGAATTTAAGAGAATTCTCAATAATACCTCTGATGTTACGTTGTATGAAAATAATTTAAATGAGGTACGATAGGTTGTCTGTCAGAGGGTATAAGGAAGAATTGTTGTCAAAAGCTAGAAATAGGGTGGTGGGTAACGTGGAGGGGCATGCTAGAGAAACTCTCATTCCTAGGAGGGATGCTTTGTATAATGAAACTGGTTGTAGAAATGAAAAAGAAAAATATTCTTTGTTACCAGATATACTGATTTTTCTGCCTTTTGGAGATGACAGTTAGACAAGCATGGGAAATAGCCTGTGAGGACAGCTCCATAGGAGCATTATTTCCTAAACATATTGTTTTCTCCTATGGGAGGTATGGTAACCTTAACGAAATATTGAACAAGAAATCCACGGGTCCTGTAGGTCAGAGTAGAATGGATAATCGAGTAGGTACCCATTGTTGTGGACACTGTTCAATATGTAATCAGGTAAGGAACTTACATGGATGTAGAATTAATGGGATAGGGCTAGTGAATTCTATGATTGTAACAGCTGTGGTGTTATTTACATCCTGGGATGTAACTGTCACCCAGTTCATTGGCACATTGGTCAAACTATGAGGAGGGTCAGGGTTAGGATTTTAGAGCACCTAGGGGATGTTAGAAGGAAGAGAGAGATGAAAGTCCAGTAACAATGCACTTTTTGTCTAAGCATCAGGGTAAGGATGAGAGTTTATGTTGTAGTGTTCTGGCATGACCCAATGTAACGAGAGGCAACGTTAGGACAGAGTTATCTAGACTTGAGAGCAGATTAATTATTAACTATCACACTTTGCATCCAAATGGAATGAATATGGAAAATAATTTGATTTTATAGTTCATAGGTTAGTATCATATAGTAAATGTGGTTGCTGAATTGCACATATAAATATAAACATAAATACATTTTTGCATTCTAGATGTATTTTGATTGTTATTTGTGCACATATATGTATATTTGAAAAGTGTTTTTCCACATGAAATGTTTCTGATTTAAAATGTTCAAGTAGGGTAGGGTTACCCTACTAGATGCACATAAAATGATATATAGTGTATAGTAAAGTGGATTTTTGTATTAAATTAAATTAAATTACATTTTTTATGATATGTAGAATTGTTCTATATGATAAATTCAATGTTTATGAATTATATATATACATATATATTATATATTATATAATTCAGAATGATGCAGTGTGGTATGTATAGTTTATAAAAATATCTTAAAAAGTTTAAAAAAGTTTAAAAATTGATGACCTTTTGCCTAAGTGGTCAATTAATTAATTAATTGGAATATTGATAGTTTAATTGATTTAATTTATGCTGGAGGTGGTGCATATATTTATAAGGACAAGAGTTTTGTTTGGAATTGTTCCATTAGAAGGCAAGACGCCGAGGTACCAGAACGTTTTGTATTAATAAATACTTGCTCTTGAAGTGGTGATCCTGTGGTATTCCTGTTCTTGAATTGGTCATGGCTTATATGTTTATGGAGAACTTTTTATGAAGGTGTTTCTTGAGTGTTTTCCTTTTTCCTACCAGTAATCATTCACAGTTGCAATCCATTAGCAACAAACACTGAGGGAGTGTCTGCACTATGTTTACATCTGATAGACTGAGCCAAGAATTTGGGATTCAGCAATTCTAATGAGTTCACACCTCATTTGCATCTTTACCATGCTCACAGGCCTGAATCTACACTATTAAAACAGAAAATGTAGCTAGGGAACCTGAAGGTGAGGAGTGTTGTGTATGCATATAACATAGAAAAAGATTGCTATTACTTTGCATTTATCTGCACAGAAGAATACTGATCTTAATAAGGTATGATTGCATTTTTCAGTTATATATTGGATTTGCTAACACGTCTCTAAGAAAACACACACACACACACAAACATATATATATATATATATATATATATATATATATATATATATATATATATATATAAAATCTGTATGCGTTTAGAAGTTTACTGATGGCAGAGGCATTTTGTCAGGGAATTTTACTTTCTCAGATGCACAGCCTTATTAACTTTCATTACAAATGTTACTGTTACAGGTGTTTCTTTTTACACTCCTCTATGTTATTTCAGTCAAATGTAAATTTCCTATATTGTCAATGACACAAAGGTTTTAGCCTTTTAGGATTGCACATAGACACCTTTAAGCAACTGCTGGGAACAGGTAAAGGTTATTGGCAATTGCATAAAAATGACTGTTCTGTGATAAATGTGTACACATGTTTTGGGGACAGTTTATTTGTTCACTGATGTTTTATTCCTGTTTTGCTATAAAAATGTCATTTGCCTGTTGCTTTGGGGATTAGGGAGCCAAGTTCCAATTCTGTGTTGGCACAACCAAAATGTTTTTACAGAAGATTGCTTTGCTATTGTTAGTCCATGTTTTGGATCACACCTTGGTTTTTGTGTGAGTGTAATATGTTACAACCACATAATCCTTTTTTATATTTGAATAACTGAAGTTTTTTGTTTCTCCAGTGGGTAATATTGAAAAACTGATAATGTATGTTATATCTAAGCAGGATTTTAAGTATGCAGTGTTTATGTATAGTATCCTTCTTTTGTGTTTTATGTCACCTAGGGCTATAGCTCCCAAGCATCCCCATCCCCACAAACTACCCTTCAGTGACTCAGAGAATGACATGATCGTTCAAGTCTTTTGGCAACATGGTGCCTTTTTGCTTGAGAGAGGACATGAGGATATGTCTGGAAGAATGCAAATTTGGAACCAGATAGTGAATGATGTCAGTGCTGTTGGGGGACACAGCAGGACATATGACCAGATGCTTTACAGAAACACTCATATGACATAATCTGCCAGCAGAAGAGCAGCTGTAAGGGCCCATGGACAGCTGGCTGCCAGGGGGTGTGTCTAGTATAAAGCCACCACTGACACCAGATGAAGAGTTCCTACCCACTGTCAGGAATCCAGAGAGCTCAGTGAGAAGTGCACAACAGCATGTCATTGATGTTGGTGCTGCTATTTCAGGGAGGACAAGTATGTCCCAGGAGGAGCTTCCAGGGAGGCTTACATATGACAATTTTTAAATATTTCTTGTATAGTAAAATACTGAAAGCAATAAGTTGGTTTAATACATTTTTTTGGGTTGGGGGGGCTATTTACAGGTTGATACAGCTAACAACACATTCTGGTTCATTACATATGGGCTTGAGGTGGACATGTAACCAAGTTCCAGTTAAATATCCTGTTAATGGATATATAAAGGCCAACATTTTTCCCCTGTGTTATTGTTATTGTGATGATGGCTGAGCAGTCAAGTGCGCCGGATTGTGTGGAACACTCCACATTTTGATCGATTAAGGCCACTATTCCACTGTTCCACATTGAGCAGCCATGGCTCTGCTTTGTGATTTTTGACTGGCTGGTATATCTCAGTTATAGCCAATCAACATTGCAGTATACAAAACAGTTAAGTAAGTTATATGTTCAAGAAAATGAGTGAACTTTTTTGTGCTTGACTATACAAATTTCCTTCCCATTACATGCTCAGTGCTGCCCATGTTCCTTTCAGGAAAACCTGTGCTCTGCTGGCCAAGAGAATGGCCATTCTTTATTGCATGTTTGGATATCCAGGGACTGGTTTTATTGGCACTGAGTGGGCATCTTGGACTAATGAACATAATCCCGATATGATTAAGTTAAGTTTTGGTTCTAACAACATAATTCTTTCGAGCTGCTTTCTGTTTTAACTGCAACATTTATGTCACTAATGTAAGTTAAATTAAAATTCAGAAATAATTATTTTGTTACCATGAATCTACATAAATTGTTTAAAAGCAAGTAAGATGGCTGAAATACTTAATTTTCTTTCTCAGATCAAATGTAAATGGTCTCAGACTGTAAAGTACAGATGTGAAGTAAAAGTATGTTCAAGCTTGTTTTCAAAAGGAGAGGAAGTTTGAGAACTTTAAGTGCCGACTCACATTACAGCAGTATTAATATGCTGAGCTTGCACTAAAAAATATATAAACTGATGCTAGGTCAAATGCAAGAAAAAGGGACATTTAATGACGGGTACACTATTGCTACAGAATCTCAACCTTATTGTACCTAATAACAAGAAATGAACACAGCCATCACATTAAATGTTGAATGTGGCAATAAAGCCCAGAGTATGAGCATTTTTAATATGGAAGTCACTCCTTTATCAAACACTTTACACTTTCATGTTTATGACTGTCATTCCTAAGCAAAGAGTTAATATTTTTTAAGTTAAGCAAGACACAAGAATCATCACACAAACCTCTTTGCATACATTTTGCATTTGTGATAAACCCTGGTTAGTTTCATTTAAGATTTGTCAAGGCTTCAAGGTCAGTATAGTACAATAATGGAAATGCAGAACTTGCTGGAAAGCTTTAGAGTTTAAATAATTTATGAGGTTTTACTGAAATTTTACATGCTAGACAGAGTCAAAGAACCACACTAGGGTTGCCAATGCCACGTTTTATTGATGTAACAAATGGCAAGAATTAGAATTAGAAATTTGTTATTTCAAAAAAAAGTATATTAACTCCTATCTCTGTTCTGTCACTGTCTCAGCTTAATAGCAATGATATTTTAAGTGTCCCTGATTATTTCTGTATTTGTTCCTGATTCATTGAGAGCCAGGTAGGCGACTTTTGAAGAAAAGGTGGTGCATTATATTTAATAAATAATGACAGGTTATAAACTTTTTTATTTCAGAAAGTGTGTATTAATTCATATTCTCTTATTCTGTCAATGCTCAAGGTAATGGCAGCAATATTTTAATAGTGTCCTTGACTAATTCTTTTTTGTTCCTGATTCTGCTCTGATTTGTCCTTGATTGATTGGTTGGTTAACAGATTTAGTTTGGAGAAAATGTGGAGGAGTTGGAAAAGCAGGTACTGAAGAGCATTTTTTAACAGTTGCACTTGAATACTGTTATCTGTTTGCCACTGAGTATATTGCATTTTGTCAGTGGCTTCTGCTGAGTTTGTTTTACTTGACATGTGTGACTTATTGAATTTTAAAAATGTATAGTATTCACTAACTTACTACTTTTGGCAGAAAGCCCACTTCAAAAAGGTCCCATAGAAATGGTCCATTTTCTCAGAGTACAAAAATAAGGTATGTCACATTTTGTTTGTCGTATATTGCTAGGGTTTGTGTTCCACACTGGCCTCTTAAGAGGTTGAGACCTATGGATGTTGGTATCCATTTTTCTTAAAGTCTTCCAGGACCATCTTCCCTAGCAAGTGTGGAGTCATCTGCACATGGTAAGTCAAACATTTTTATTTCACTACTGATGAGCATTTGACAAAAATATGCATTTACCAGTACATGTGAGGTGGGTGTCAGGACTGTGTGTGTGTGTATTGCTGTACCATCTGAGATAGTGGATCCAGTGTTACATATGTTAAACTATTGTAGTACAGCTATTAATTCTTTCTTGTGTTTGTTGCTTATTAACACTGGTGGCCCTGACAGTGGAAATGTAGCATGCTGCTGTAGTACCACTACTTCCACTGGTCTGTCAGTGGTTGAGGTGTCCACTCCCAGATGTGACATGCCATGACGTTATGGTCTTTGGTGTACTCATGAGGACAGCTCATTCAGCAGACATCAGTCACATTCAGGTAGCATCAGTGCATCTTACCATGAATGTGGACGTGCCAGTGCAACTCCTGTCAGAGCCAGTACTCAGGGTCAGTGATGACGATGAGCTGTCTCCTCTGCCATGCATGGCTCACTCCTGTATGACATAGCAGGGCATATAGCTGCCACAGAGCTCAGTTCTTGCAGACACTCACACACCAATTTCACCTGGAGTGCCTATACAGATCCACACATAACAGTTACATGGGTCAGTCATGAGGTATAAAGCTCATTCAGTCTCAGTGGCCATTTAATACTTTATCCAATTGTTTGCCCATTTCTCTTTCTTACTCACACACACTCACTACCTTTTGTGTCAGCCTAGGCCTCCTGCCACCTCACACAACACCCTGTGCAAATGATGATAACTGTGCCATATCCTTCTTTTCTATCTTTTGCATTCAGGGATACATTAAGTCTTTTGTTTGATGCGCAGAGTACAAAGCTGATTTAGTGCTTAGCATATGTGTGTTTGTGATGCTATTTCACAAATTGTACTGATTTTGTACAGGCTTTTGTAATATGTATATTCCTACCAAACATTTTCACCAACAAAGCTGGACCAAGCCATAAATAAAAGTGTGACAAAGGCCCAACAATGAGGAGAGTTTTTAAACATTGTGGTCTGACAAACTTAGACAGTTGATAGAATAACAGGTTTTGCATTATTATTTTTATGTTGTGAGGGATATGAAATCTGAAACTGAAATGTGTGTCATTATTTTCTAACTTTACTCTTTAATGATTTGCCATTACAAACATATGAGGCCAAAATGTGGCATTTGGTGAAAATCTGTACATTTTAGATATAAGAATGAGTGAATCTTTGATACATGAGGCCTACTTACATTAACAAGTAACAGTATGCAACGTTATGCCATTCATTTGCATTCTTAAACATTTATTTTTCTATGCGAGATTCAGCACTTACCTTGGAAATCCAGCAGATGCAAGATGTTTAGTTCAGGGCTGACTCTATCTGATGCTAGCAGTACACAGCTATTATATGGGTAAGTAATGGTTGTGAATGTTGCCTGGTATCAGTGCTACTGTAGGTTTACTATCATTTACTCGAAACAACTCCCTTTGAGTGTTCAGATGTCTGAATCACATGTTTGGAAATCAGAACACCGAACACAAAAATTGTTGAAGGCAGCATTTCAGTAAAGTCAAAATCTCAAAAATGTTGACTTTACTGAAATGCTCACTTCCGGTCAACAATAATAAACACTTACCCCACATGTGGGGGGGCAACCCTCTACATATATATATATATATATATATATATATATATATATATATACAAACTCTGAGATCGCACTAGAGTGATGGAAAGGGTACATTTCCCGATCCCCACTATAGTGCGATCTGCATCACAATGTCGAAATTCACAACAGCGAATGCTGAATTGCATTCGTTGTTGTAAGGCTCAACATTGCGGCATTCGTTTTTTATTTATGCAAAACGGCAGTTTCACAGAAATGTCAATCGCGATCGATAAACTGATGTACAGCCGTTACCGTATGTATGTGTGCAGGATGAAGGTTTTAGCTATAATGCGCATGTCTACATCTGCCTACATGCACAACAGCTGCTGGTTCCCCCTCTGACTCCTCACCTCCCTGTGGCTATGGTGACCTTGCCAGTGGTGGTGGGATGTGTGGCTATTCCTCTTTCTGTTCCTCCTGAAGCTGTTTTTTCATGACACTGTTGTGAAGCATGGCACAAATGGTGAATATTTCAGCACATGTATGGAGATTGCACTGCAGGCCTCCCCCAGCTGTATCATTACACCAGAACTGCAACTTTAGCAGCCCAAACATACACTCTATGATATTTCTTGTTTGAGCATGTGCCTCATTACAGCATTCTTCAGTAGGTGTGTGTGCATTTCTGATGGACATCATCAGCCACAGTTCCAGTGCATAACCTGCATCTCCCAGTAAATGACCGTGAGGGATATCCCCTCTAGTAAACTTCTTATACAGTTAATAGTCCTCCTATGAATGTCTCCTATGTGTACCCACTACATCCGCACCATCACTATCCTAATAAGGAAACCAGTGCTCTATACCTACCACTCCTTTATAACCATGCTAATATAACATCTTCACCCAACTACCTGCTTGCAAAGTATCATAGAATATTACATATTAAATATAACACTCTTAATCTCAGGAAAAATCTACTTCTATACAACAAATTCCCTAACCCAAGCTACATAGGATTACTACTCTCATTAAAAGATGGCGACATCCACCCTAACCCAGGCCCAACAAAAACTCCTAGCACTTTCTATAGCCAAAATCACTCACCTATTGATTCCCTTAGTAAACCATCTAACTCCCTCCAAGTAGCCCATCTTAATATACATAGCATAAACAACAAAGTATCTCAACTCCAAGCTCTAGTAGACGTCTATTCTTGTGATAGCCTCTGCTTAACAGAAACATGGTTAAAACCTGCAACCAAAGACAATGAAATCCTTCCACCTGGATATAACTAGCTAAGACTCGACTGAGTATCCCAGAAGGATGGTGGAGTAGCTATTCTATTTAAATCGGGCTTACAGTTAACCACTTATGACTGGAAAATACCTCTTGATTCCAATCTAGAAATTCTCATCTCCAAACTTCATCTTAACAATGCCAAATCCATCCATATTATCTGTATGTATCTTCCTTCTGGTAATAACATTGCCACCATAGAAAATATCCTTTGCTGGCTATCCCAACACCTGCCCCAATAAACCATAATCCTAGGAGATATAAACATTGATTGGAACTGCTATTGTAGCAACCTCCCTACAACCCACATTAACCTATATGGGTTTTCTCAAATCATTACTTCCCCCACCAGTTTCAATAAAACTAACAAGAAAGCAAGCATATTAGACTGGATTCTCATAAACCATCACCCTCACAATTATGATTCTGGAATCCTCCCTGATGATATAAGTGACCACTCACTTACCTATATTATCAGGTATAAAACCCATACCCCAATCCAACATCTGTCAGAAATATCAGATCCAAAAAGAACTTTAACCCTGAGCTATTTGAAAAGGAACTAAGAGCTTTCAATTGGTCTCCCTTAAAACACCTCCCTTTAGAAGAAGCAATCAAATTCTTTAACTCTAACTTCCTTGCCATTCTTAACCACCATGCTCCAACCAGATTAATTAGAATTAAAACCAAGTCTGCCCCATGGCTTTCAAAAGTAATCAAACACAAAATGCATCTTAGAAATAAATATTGGGCCAAATGAAGAATGATTAAAAACCCTGTTGACCAACAAACCATTAGACAGTTAAGAAATGACACTAAGAAAGCTGTACTGTCTGATAAAAGAAATTACTACCTACAATTTCAAAAAACTAACCAAAACAACCCACACAAATTCTGGACTAGCATTAACCAATTACTCTACCCAGGTCAGTCCACCACACCAAACCCTCAAAATACTGACCATAATAATCCCATAAATACAGCCAATACATTCAATACCTTCTTTTCTAATGCTATCCAAACTCTAGCTAGTCAGCTATCACCTAATAGCTTAACTTTACCTTCCTATAACTCAACCTCACCCCCTCCTTTTCATTTTCAACCTGTCCCAACTACATATATTCTAACCCTTATACAAAAAGTAAAACCATGCTCTCCCTCAGCAGACCAACTACCTGCTGAATTTCTACAGCTATCAGCCAAAGCTATAGCATATCCCATTTCCATTCTGATCAATAGGACTATTACCGAAGGTCACCTACCTAGCTTATGGAAAGTCTCTCATATTATCCCCCTCCATAAAGGTGGACACTCCATTGAGCTCTCCGACTACTACCCAATTGCCATTCTTTCTCCTTTGGCAAATATCATGGAGAAATGCATTCACATGCAATTACTTGACCAATTAACCCAAAATAACTTACTTTCCAGCTGTCAACATGGTTTCAGACCCTCACACAGCACTACCACTGCCCTCCTTTCCTTTACAGATTGCACAAACAAAAACTGCAACCTTAATAACCTTTCCTCAGCACTATTTATTGACTGTACAAAGCATTTGACATGGTTAATCATCAGATTCTCATCAACATACTCAAATTTCTGTCATTAGATGCACCTTCCATAAAATGTTTCCAGTCCTACCTAGATAAAAGACAACAGGCAGTAATTTGGCATACGACTCTATCTACCCTCCAACCGGTTAACCTAGGTGTCCGTCAAGGGTCCATACTAGGACCTCTCCTCTTCTCCATATTTATTAATGACCTTCATCTAGCCATCCACCAAGCCACATGCATACAATATGCTGATGACTCCTCACTTATATGCTCAGCCAAATCCACATCTGAACTTCACTCTCTTACCCAGGAGGTATTTAACACAGTTGAACAATGGTTCCCACAGCGTTGCCTTCTTTTGAACCCCAAAAAAACTAAACTCCTTCTCTTCAATCCTACTCACAAATCCTCTCCTTTTGATTTATCGGTTGCATCCACCAATGGTACCATTATATCACCAGACCCAACCACCAAACTGCTAGGTATCACCATTGATAACAATCTGAACTTTGACATCCATATCAACAATACTATAAAAACTGTCAACAAAAACTTGGCTCTCTCTATAGGATTAAACCCTTCCTTTCCCCCACAGCCAGAACAACCATAGCTCACACTCATCTAATCTCTACACTCCTGTATGCATCACCCATTTTTACTAAGCTATCTAAAAATAACCTCAGCAAATTGAAAATGTCCTTCAATAACATTGCCAGATTTGCAACAGGAAACCCTTACAGAACCCACCATTGCATAAATATAAAGCAGCTAGAATGGCTGTTACTACAAAACCTGATTAAATTCCATCAACTAACCATTGCTCATAAAACTCTTTATAAACCTTCCAGTACTCCTATTCTATCTGCCCTCATCACCCTATATACAAATCTGAAGTCCTTATGTTCCTCACACAAACTTCTTTTACACACCTCTAAACCTAACAACAAGGCTGGGGATTCTCTCTTCTCCAATGCTGTCGGAAAAACCTGGAATCTTCTCCTCAGTGACCTTTCCTCTCTTCCCTCTTTAGCACTCTTCAAAAACAGACTGAAACTTTACCTTAGAACACACTGGTTGTGCCCCTGTACTAAACCTGACTAATCATCTATCCATCTGTTAAACTTAGCTCTGCCTATCCCAGACTACTCATGAACTGTTATATATTCTTTTTTGACTATAAATACAGATTACCTCCAAAACTACACTGTGTCCAACCTCTGTAAATACTTTCTACTGAGGAATTTCTTTATTTTAATACAATTAACCTGTCTTCTCTTTTGACTTTATTTCTTCTTTTTATGTATTATACCTGTATGTTGTATTGTATATGCATTCTTGCACTATAAGTATTTCTTTTTTGTCCTCGCATAATTCTCTGTTGCAACCTGGAATATGCATTGTATATAATGAATGTGGCTATTTAGTCATTTTTTTTTGCTAAGTTTTTCATGTATCTGTCTTGGAGCTTTTCTCCCTGGGCCTCTACTGAAAATGGACATATATCCAGTTAGACTAGCCCGATCAACAAATGTAAAATAAAAAAAATAATAATAATAAATAGTTGTGCAATATGTGTGAGTCATGGTAACTACCTACACACAATTAAGATGATTCCCTTAAGATTACACATCAGCTGGCAGTTAATGAACTGGTAGCATTGTCTATTTATGTACAGCCATCTCTGTTCCCTGGGTGGTGTTTTAATGTCTAAATGTGTACAGAGTATGGCACCCAGGACTTCAGGGTAGTGTACTAGTGGGTAGAACTCCTGCACAGTTCTGGCTCTGATTTCAGATGTACAGGGAAAGTATATGTGCTCTCTGGCATGTTGTAACACAGAATTCAGAAATTGATAGAGGATCCTGAATGCTGATGCCTATGACACCCCGAACATGCCCCCCCCTGTTGATCTCTCTAAGGTTCCTGTAGTTAAAATTCTAAGTGCTACACATACCCCTTGGTTTGCTCTTACTGTCAGTTGAGGATGATAGTAGTTGCAGAGTTGCCGTAGTGTGTCTTTATCCACCCTGTAGTGTACTATAATTTCCACCTCCTGCGGATTGTAAGAAGTTAAATGGAGTCTAAATACCCTTCTCCTTCTTGGCTGTGGTCTGTTAGCAACAGCAGCATAGACATGGGCTTGCTGCACATACACATGAATAAGAGCAACAGTAGCCCCTAACATTCTTTCTGTGTAGCCCAGTTTCTGTTGTTGTATTCCAGCAGGTTTTGGAATTCACAGGGATAACAAGCACTGAGTCTACACACTTGCTTTACAGCTTGTTGAATAGCTCCGCTATCTTGGATTGGCTGATTAGCATACAATTCAGCTGCTTATGCTATAATTAGTATGCCACGATGTTTACCATGTTTGCACAGCTCTACATGGCATGTAGATCCGCTTACTGAATACAAAATGGTGTACTACTGTATAAGACTTCTTTGTGGCTTATGTCTATACCTGTGTAACAAAAAGGAGAACATTTTCTATGAAACAATTACTTGTTTTCTGGTAATAAAATAAATATTAAAAAAAATGTTACTTTGCAGTATAGAACCACTGACCTGGAAGACGATGATGCTAAAAATGCATATAGGGTTTGTGTGAAATGTTTGATCATTTTGTGAAAGTTAGATATGAGATATGCTTATGCAATGGAGGGTAGAGATTTAAAGCTGTTTTGAACTGTGAAAAAGAAAAATGGTGAAACAGTTGGCAACTGTTATTTTTGCTCAGCGAGGGACATTAAGATATACTGGCTAGCCTAAATCATGTTTCTTTTGTGGGGATTTTTCTCAATTAATTAATGATTGTGACAGGGTAGAATGTAACCAGTGTGGGGATAAAAGACGTACAGCAGGAAGGTCTGTGCCTGAATGCAAGTTGCGTAAAAATGGGACACTTCCGGATGTATTGTCAAGAGCAAATAGATGGGAATGGGAAGAAAACTTACATGAGGAAAGGCAACAAGAGGCTGGAGGAGATGGTGATGTAGGTGAAGAAACTGCAGAAGAAGAAAACGTATGGAGGGGAAAAAGAAAGAGAAAGAGAGAGAGAAAGAGCATGCAGGATATTACATGATACTATTATTTTAAGTCCTACCCAGTGAGAAATCTGATTCTGAGCATCACAGATTATTTGTACATAAACCCAGGGAAAATATTCAGAAAAGACTAAAAATAAGAAAACACGTAAAAATGTTTCCCCTAAACTTAAAATGAAGGAAAAGCAACAATTTTAGAGTACTTTCTATAAATGTGAACAGTGTTATTAACAGCATAGGAATACTGGAATGGTGTGCTAAATGTGGTTTGGATGCTTTCCTGTTAAAGGATGCAAGATTCCTGACAGGCGAAGAAACACTTTAAACAGAAAAGAGTGTAGTGTGGAAATATAATATGGAACTTAGGAAGTGAAAGTTGTTCTGGAGTGGCTGTATTGTGTTTAAGAAAAAAGAAAAACAGTGAAAATGTTAGATGTAACTTTGATAACGACGGGAAGATTAACTGTCGAGGATGTGAGGTGGAGAAGACACGTCTATAGAATTATAGCATTATATACATATATAAGTAGCAAGGAAAGAGGGGATCTCTTTCATCAAGTATTAGACTATCTGATGGTTAACATGAAAATTATAATTGCCCTTGACTTTAATTGCGATTTAGTGGGGAAATATAAAAAGAAAGGGAAAGATGTTAAAAAATAAAGGAAGTGATAAAATGGGGTAAATTAGCTCTGTTGAACAAAAGTCGATACATTTATAGAGGGGCAGCACTTGGATCTGAAATTGATTATTTTCTGTTATCGGAAAGCTTGGGCGTAGTAAGTGGTGATATAGTTGTGACAATGTTTTTAAACCATTTAACAATATGGATAGAGGTGGTGGAAGAAAGGGAATATATTAAAAGAGGAAAGGGAATAAGCAGAAACTAGAGGGTCGCAAGTGGATTTATTCAATTATTCCACAAACTTTTTTGTTTGCAATCTTCAAATATAATTCCTTCCTTTTCTGTCCAGTAGTGTTTCATTTTCTACACTTATATGCTAATGTCTGATTTTCTTGAGACTGTTATATTTGTCGCAAACACTACAAAGCTTTCACTCATTAAACAACCCAGGTATCTTAATACATCTTTAGCACGTTTTATAATAACCAATAAATTCTCCAATACATCTCCAGTAAGACAATTAAACTGCAGATTTACAACAAATATTTTGAACAGACAAATATTTGCAATACAGATAGAGCAAGACAACTATAAACAATATTGTCACTGCACGAATGCACAGAATTTGGCTGTGACCCTCATTCCTTTTCCTTCTCCCACCACTATATTCTAGAACAAACGGCAGGTTTGCTACATCTTCTCCCTGACTTTTCCTTCACATGCTTACTTCATACTAAATACAAATCGAACATCTTGTTGCTTACAGTCCACCCTGTACAACATCACTTTTATGAACTGGTTAGAACTCTCTCAGTACCTTACTATCTCAGCACTTACATTGTCATCTATAAACCCAAAAATGTTCCAGTCTTATTCAACATTATTCAGCCTGCTTAACAAATGAAAATAAAAACAATTAAAGAAAAAATGAAGTAACGATTTCTAGCATTGATATATATGACATTTACATAGTGCCAGCCTTCATTTGGTCTCTTACATATTACAAATGATATATGATAGATGACCTAAACAAAAGCAACAGTATAATGTATATATTTTGCATTGAATACCAATACAAGTTCTTGACAAAGGCAAGTATTAAAAACAGAAAATGTTACAAGAATAGCTTAGGTGTTGCTGTACATGAAAGAAAAAAAAGCAGATATGGTAAGTGTGTCCAATGACAGTAGACAGGGTTATGAGAGGCATGTTACCATAACACATACTCTCGATTACTAAAAAAATATCTGTTGTACCAAAAGTAAGGCAGATGAGCCTCAGGTCAACCAAAGTAATGTCCTATAAATTTTAGGGAGAGAACACACAGGCAAAGGATTCACTAAAGGAGGTAAGGCATATGAGAAAAAAACTCTGAGAAGAAGACAGAAGGGCACTTATTTCTTTGCAATGTGATTGGAGAAGAAGACAGAATAGTACTTATTTCCTTCAGATGTGATTGCTACAAAGGTACATTTCTTTTATAATCTGACTACCTTTTGCCAGTTTTCTGAGGAAGATTACTCTTGCTTTTCCTGTTCTCCATATCTTTTCTGTAATGTAATAAGAGAATGTTATTCTCTTTGGAGCCACTGGTCTTTGGACTGGTTCCATGTGTGATGCCCCTGCACTGGCCAAGTAGTCAAGAAGCATCAATCCTCAGCACTGGCAGCAGTGGGGGATGTACACAATGGGAGGATGACAAGTACACACACAGTAAAGTACAATTTCCCTTAAGAGCACATAGCCTTAATCTAATGTATCAAACTTCCTGAGAATGAAAGTGTCAGTTTACGCAGAATTGTTATTATTATTATTTTTTTTTTTAATTGAGCAGTGGATTATCCTTTTTCACATGCTTTTTCTCTATATACCTGATGTCCTTCAGACATTCTGCAGGTTTTAAGTCTATTCCTTATTGAGGCAGGCAGCTGTACCCACCCCAGGGTGTTGCAGACTAAAAGAAGTTATCATCCATGAAGCCATGGAGGGCACTTTACCCCTCACAATCCAGGCCTGCTCTTTTTCATGGCTAATGAAAGAGGATGTTCTCATCACACTGGCCTGAGAATGTGGATGTATCGCAAAAGACAGGAGTTATCCATGTTGCAGTATGGGGCTTAATTATCACCTTGCCAGGTCACTACTCATTCGCTCATGCTGTCCTTTGTCTGCAGTCCTACTTCATACAGGGCATAGATTATGGGGTCAATTATACTTTGTGCACCTCATCACCTGAGATAACCCAGTGCACACATCACTAGTATGTGCATGCTGTCATTCACATGTCCTCAAGCTCTGTCACCACTGGCTTGGGAATACAAACTTCACCCCTTCCATTTTGGCCATTGGTATAATGCAGGCTTGAACAGGAGCAGTCAGCTAAGTGGAAATCACCTTATCTTACTATGTGGATGGGAAACCAAACTAAGCCATTGACACCAACTCTCCTGCACAGCTCTTCTAGTGTTTCAGCAGCTTTCAATATCAGGTGTTATGGTCATAGTCAAAGCTTTATCCTTCTTACAGCACAGAGTCTGGCATAAGTGCATCACTTATCTGATTTGTTCTGTGCTGGAGTTTACTGTAAATGCATTTATCTTTTTTTTCCATTTGCATGCAAAGTTAAAAAAGACTAATTATGTTATTCAGGCTGTGCTTTATTTATATCAGCATCTGTCTACACTGCTGTCTTGTGAAGGGGTTTGCTTATTAATAAGAATGTCTCATTGTCTCATTAATATAAAAAGAACCTGCCTTATATTACTTGTAAATAGTAAGTGTAGTAGGCTTTCCCCAGTTTAGTAGTGCTGAAGGTTTCAGTTCTAAAGAAAATATACTTTGTGAGTAAAACAGTATGGCAGCTGAAATGTTTTACCTGCTTAGTGACATTTGGGAATGAAACAGTAGTGTATTCAAAATGTTGCAAGACTCATGCACTTTGATTTCTTAATTAAATATCAGAAGTTTGCAATGCTTTCTCCTTTATCATTTGATATTAAATGTGGCTCTTTCACTGTGGGAGACAAAGCTGATTCATTTCATTCTATTACTACTTTGTGATGATTTAATTTTAACTTTGTTTCATAGGAAGGTTACTCTGTAGATGCTGAGCACATCTTTTGTGTTGTTTTGTAAACTGCAGGATGTAGATGAGAAAAAGCCATAGCCATTTGATTCATTTGTTTCCCAGATTGAGAGGCATACATCTAAGTTTTAATAAATTCAACAAACAGGTTTAGTTCTCCATGCCTTATAGAGATATAATGTCACAGAGAAATCTGAATTTAATAGTAGTGATTTAATTATTTTTGCTGCATGATATAAATCACTGTGTGGTTGTCAGTTCTTTCTTACTTCAGCTCTCTGCAACTAGCAATATCAACCTGTGGCAGTCTGCTATGTTTATAAAAGAGATTAATAACACCTTCTCAAGCCTATTCGATCAATATCCTAAGGAAATACTCCAGATTTTGTCAGGTATTTAACTTGCATACTTCCCATTGCATTCTCTTGCACACTCATTACTGTCACAGCTCTCCCTACCACTACACCTTCATTCCTGCACCCTACAACATACAAACTTAGTCGGGCCTGCAAAACTGCTGCTTTTCATGGCTACTATTCTGTTTCACCCCTTAAGTTATGACAGTACAATGTTTTCATCATTCTAGAATCAATACCTGTGTGTTACTTTCACAGAATGCTTGATCTATTCTGACACTACCTTTATTCATCAAATGCTCCATATTCTCATTTACATTAGTTTTCCCACAATTTTTTTTTTAAATCACTAAAATGTACTTTTATAATCATTTTAATAATAATCCTCCTTGCTGGGGATGAGCCCTGTTCTTATTTCAACATTTAATACCAAGCAACTATTGGTTTCTTGCTTGAACATCTGTTGCATAAATAACAAATGGATACAACTTAGACTTGGGTATAACCTAATATAACCCTAAGGTGTATTGGCTGTTACTGAATATTAGCTCAAAGATTCACCAAATACTGCTGCTCTTTTAGAGACAAGGGACTAAACACAAAGATGGTGTAATAAATACAGTAAAACAGAATGCTAATATTTTTCCTCTACTTTAACAGTCAAGAGCAAGAATATTACACATTGCTGTCCCAGGTGATCACTAATCCATATTATATATTGCTATAATCTGTATTCCATCCCCTGCTGCAGTTTCTACCTTTGAAACCATATTGCTATGCACTGTTGATAAAACTACTGAAAACAAAGTAATTATCTCTTGTGATTTTAACCTATACTGGAATTTTTCTCTTACCCCCCAACTTTCAAGAATAATTAACAAATTATGGACGTACCTCCCTGGACTACATGAAAAGAGACATAGAGGAGCTCTCTGATTATGTAGCCCAGGCAGGTATGACCCTAACCCTGAGCAGTATCCTTCCTTCACCAAGAATGATGCCACAATATAGAGACAAGATGATCAGCTTTAACAATTGGCTTAATGTCTGGTGTCATTCAAAGGGGATCCAGTGTCTGTCTGCCTGGGATGACATGCTTGACAAGCCACGCTGCTTCGCAAGGGACGGCTTGCACCTGTCACCCCTGGGATTCCGGATATTGGCTAAGGCTCTTGCCACCCCCATAGTGCCTTTTTAGGCAAGGCTCAAATTCTAAACCTACCACCCTAGAAAACAAAAATGGGAAAAACTGAGGGTAATGCTGCTCAATGCCAGAAGTCTAAATCTCAAAATGCACGCACTCGAGGCCCTTCTCAGTATGGAGAACATCGATGTCTGTGCTGTAACTGAAACCTGGTTCAAGGCTCCTGAGAGCACCCGGCACTATTAGGTTTTACCTCATATCATGCGTTCGGCCCCAAAACCCGGACCACACCACAAAAGGAGGGGTGTATCCATATTCATAAAGGATACCCACACCTCCAGGTTGGTGGCAACGCAAAGCTTGGAAACCATCCAGGTGCAACTAACCATAGGCAAAACTGCTCTACAAATTGTAGCATGCTACAGGCCACCCTCTCAAACTCAGGAACCCCACACAGCCTTCCTGAAGACACTGGAGGGTATAAATGTATCTCCAAACACCATCATATTGGGTGACTTCAACTACCCGAATATAGACTGGGAACATTACTCAAGCCCTAACTTTCTAGCCCAACGGTTCCTGGAGTTCATAAATTCAAATGCCATGGAACAGCTAGTCACTGGTCCCACCCTAGGAGAAGAGATACTAGATCTCATTGTCATAAACATGGGGACAAAATGCTCCACACCGGAAGTATATCCCTCATTGGTGAGATCTGATCATAAACTAATCTCACTGGAAATCCACATCCCGCCCCACCCCAAACAAAAAGACCATAGTGAAGAACTTCTCTAAAGCAAACTTCACACTACTCAAGACTGGTGTGGTATCCTTCAAGGCCCCTGAGCCAGAGGAAACCACAACCCAAGCTGCGGAAGCCCTTACAAATGCCTTCTATGAACACCTCCAGGACTGCATGGATCAGGCAATCCCAAATAAAACCAAGACTCTTTCCACAAAGGGCAAACGTCCAGTCTGGTGGACCCCAGCCATTAACAAACTTTACAATAAGAGGAGAAAGCTATTACATGATAGAACAAAATCCATAAAAGGGAAGTCACCCCTGATCATTATTAGTAAAAAACTACGAGCACTCATAAAATCAACTAAGGCCAATTTTGAGAGAAAAATTGCCATGGATTCAAAGGACAATCATAAGGCCTTTTTCAGCTATGTTAGGAACCTGGGTGAAAACTCCCAGATATGCTCAGAATTAGTCCAAAATGATACAAAAATCACTGAACCCACAGACATTGCCAACATACTGGCAGACAGGTTCAGTGCAAACTTCTCCCCCCTCTCCCCCCTTAAAGGAGAGATAACTATCCCAGCCGAGTGTAGCCTCCCGGACATCTCAAATGCGCAGGTGAAAGCTGCTCTCTCTAAAGCTAAAAACACAGCATCAATGGGACCGGATGGTGTCCCCGGCTGTGTGCTACACGAGCTAAATGAGGAATTAAACCCGCACATAAGGCAGCTGTTTAATCTCAGCCTTACCACAGGATACGTGCCCATGGAATGGCGTACGGCAACTGTGGTCCCACTCCACAAAGGCGGCGCCTCTACGGACCCTGGTAATTACCGCCCCATAAGCTTAACAAGTCTAGTCTGCAAAGCTATGGAGAGGATCATAATGGAGCTCATTAACAAAGATATAGGGGACTTGCAGACATTGGACCCGACCCAGTTTGGCTTTGTCAAGGGAAGATCATGCCTTTTGAACTTGGTCGACTTCTTCGAAACAGTCACCAAGGCCATTGATGAGGGAAAGGCAGTCCATACAGCCTACCTTGACCTTGCAAAGGCTTTCGACACAATACCTCACTTGGGTATTGTAGAAAAACTTACCAGCTTAAATGTAAACCCATATGTCACAAGATGGGTTGCAAACTGGCTTAAGGACGGAACCCACAGGGTTAGAGTTGCTGGCGCTGTGTCAGACTCCAAGCCGGTCACAAGTGGTGTCCCACAGGGCTCGGTCCTTGGCCCCCTATTATTTGGCATCTACTTCTCAGAAGTACAGGCCAACATGGGAGGACTTTGGCTGACAAAGTTTGCAGACGACTGCAAACTGGGCCATAGTGGAAAGTGCATCGGACACGGATATCCTTCAGAAGGGACTCACGGAAACAGATAGCTGGTGCCAGAGCCATGGCCTGAAGTTAAACGCCAAAAATGTATAGTCATACCCTTCGGGAAAAACAAGGTAACCCCAAGCTACCATATAGGTGGCAATCCACTAAGCACAGAAGAGGTTATCAGGGACCTGGGGACCCAGGTTGACAGTGGCCTTTCTTTTGACACTCACGTTGCTAAAGTGGTTAGAAAGACCTTCTACATTGCCCACCTGATCATGAAGGGATTCACATCCAGATCTAGTGAGGTCATTGTTCCCTCTACTCTTCACTTATCAGACCAATGATCGAGTACAATGCCCCATTCGGGATGTATCTCACCCGACATCTGCAGCAATTGGAGAGACCCCAAAGTTCCTCACCAAAAGGATAAAGGGACTCCAAAATCTGTCATATGCTGCCAGATTGAAGAAACTCCAGCTCTATTCAGTCGCATACCATCTGCTCAGAGGTGACATGTGCCTGACATACAAGGCCATGTCCAACCCGGAATTAATGGACATGCTCCACCTCAAAAATCTAAATCCACCAAAACCACTAGAGCAAGCGACTTAAACCTTAGCACGGATATAAATAGGACGTGCTGGAGGGATAGATTTATCACTCAGAGACTCCCTATGCTGTGGAATAAAATCCCGGTCCATGTGAGGCAGAGCACCTCGCTGACTCTGTTCAAGAGAAATCTAGACCTGTGGATGGGAGATCGTAGGTTTACCCCAGGAATCATCTCTGTGTCACTGCTGGACAGAGGCACAACAAACTAATGGGCACAGTATTTTTTCATATAAGGGGTGGCGTAAGCCACAAAAATTTGGGCTAGGCTTATAAATGCCTTAGGGCAGATAGCCTAGTATAAACCTATGAACCTATGAACCTATGAACCTATGAACCTATGGCATACCCATCTAATAAAGAGAGGTAGCAGATACACCCAACAATCATGGGAACTTCTATTTTTGATGTATCAATCAAAATTTTCCTAACAAACTAACAGATCTACATATTTTGCCAAATGCCTTAAATGACCATGGGCCTAGCCTTACCAAATGATCTTTCAGAACACAAAAGCTGCCCTCCCAACACACACATGCATTTAAAATATCATATTCCTTCCCAAATAATTCTCATAAGTTAGCACTGGTGAAATTTGCAGACATTAGAGTAGGTTCAGTTTTATAATTACACATATCCCACACCAGCATTTTTGCTCTTTGGATATTAAAATCCATACATATACATCAGATTGTACCAAATCTGGGAAAAATACAGAAAAAAAAATCTGGAAAAAAGCAAAAAAAAAAAAAAAAAAAAAATTGAAAAAAAATCTGTCACTTCAAGGAGTTAAAATACGCCAACAGAATATATTAAGTAAACTAAAACCCAGCCACTTAGAAATCTTTAAGCTTCACAACCTGGAAATCTAAATTAAATCTGAAACTCTGCTAAATTTTAGCCATTGAATGTATACCTTTGCTCCAAATTTCTAACTGCCTTCAGTTTTGCTCTAACTCACTGACCCTTAAGGAAATCAAGCAACATGCAATTGCAGTACACAATAAACTAAATCTGTTTTTTCACTAGATGCGCCCACAAATTTTATAATCTGTTGGTGACATAATCCAAAAAAACCCTAGCTTACGTGTTTGGTTTAACTCTGACCCCTGAAATATTACATCATAATTATTATTCTAAAAATCCCATATCCCAGAACTCCGTCAGATGACAGGTCCATTTCAATCATCTGCCTTTTGGCAAAGATATTAGAAAAGACTCGACAAACAAATGTCACATTATATCCAAAATATGATCTTCTTTCCAATAAATAACATGGCTTCTGCCTCAAGTATACCATCTAAACTGATATTTTTTTTTCTCTTGCCTCTGAGTTTTTCTGTAATATGGACAAAGGTCTTCTGGCAGGTATTTCTCAAACTAAACTGACCTTTTAAATAATAAACATTTCTTTACTGTAAATATTAAGTTATTAGACTGTCATATTTTCCTGAAATAACACAATAATTTAAGTGTTATTATCTAGCAGAATGTTTTTTATAGCTTTACAAACCTCACCACCACACACTGCTACTATCTTTGCTGGATTTCCACAAGAGTCAGCTTTAGCTTCTCTACTGTTTTCTGTATACATAAGTAATCTGCCTTGAAACTAAGTAGGCAGATTACATCATCTTTATCACTGCTCCAAAATGTAATCCTCAACTAAGATTAGTAGTCCAAACTCATTTTCTCCTCATATGGAAATGGTTCTCTGACAATAAAGTAACCATTAATTCCAGCAAATCCACTGTTGTGGTGTTCAGAGCTTCTAGGAGACTCACACGTGTTTCAACACTACAGATGTGCGATTCACTTGCATCTACCTATCATATACAAAATTATTATAATATTTAAAGATTCTTCTAGATGACACACACTCCTTTCACAGCTGTATTGACTGGACTATTTGCAAAGTAACTCAGCGATGTGAAATAGCTTGTAGTACATCCAATCTACATAGTTATAAGTTAATAGGTTTAAGTACTAGAGCAGCTGCCCATGTGGGCCATTTTAACCCATCTGATTTTCCATTTTGTACACAAAATAACATATCATTTGGTTAGATATTGTTCTTACCCATCCTATGGTCGATAATTATATGTTACCCTAATGAAAATCACTAGGATCATATCATAGATAATTTGAAGGGACCCATGCAATGGTAAAGCATTTAGGAGCTGCCTCTGTCCATTAATAGTACAGGGGGCAGTCCTGTGGTAAATTTACTGTTCCCCATCAATAGATCCAAGTTGCACTTGAATATGAACAGGGATAAGCTGTTTTTTATGTGAATAGGGAGTCTTTGCTCTGCAAGATATACCTGTTCCCTCCAAACCATTCTGTTGATGTTGCAGAAGAGATTTAGATCTCTAGACCAAGTAGTTCTGGTGCCATTTGACTCACTGATATGCAGTAAATTCATCAGTAATGGGTCAGAGGATGCCTTGTTGCCAGACACAGGTCACCTCTTAGCAGTCTGTAGGATACCGAGTATAGTGACAGAGCTTTGAGTCATTCCATGTAAGACATGTTGTTTAGGCCTTGTATCCTTTTAGTTAGGTTTTTTTGTGGGTGTTCCAGTTATTGCATGTGTCTGGACAGATCCATGCCAAAGGGTGCATTATATTCAATGACTGGCCTAATGAGGGCTTAGTAAAGGGGGTCAATGACTCCAGAAACGTGCCCTCACCTCATGGAATAACCTATTTAACCATATTGTAGCTCTGCGAGATTTGTTAAACTTTAAGGATCAGCTAAATGTTTATCTGTTCAGTGAATTCAGATGCCCTTGCATTAAGGATGCTGGTTAATTGCATTCTTGTTTTTCACAGTGTTAGTATTGCATGGTTTAATATTTATTGGTCTTTTCTGATCTGGACAGACTCTTCGGAATGTACATACCATATATACAAGAATATATTGTGTTTGCAAATATTTCAATAGATTATCCATTCATTTTTTGTCTGTTAAAAAGTATTTGTTGTGCTATCCCACTGCCACATTACTGTGTATACAGTTTTTGTATTTTTTATATTTACTTATCATTCTTCATTTTTTTCATAACTGCTGTCTTTGATATGTTTGCTTCACAGCTTGGGAATCGACTGAGACAGAGGATCATAGATTCATACTAGACTAACTGCCCTTTTGGGCCATTTTGAGTCTAGCTAATTACCCCAGGTGAGAATCAAACCTTGCACCTTGTGACTGTAAGGTAAACACCCTAACCATTAAGCCAACCTCCCAGGGATAGACTCTTGTTAGTCCATGTTCCTAGTTAAACAAACAATAAATAAATAAATAAACACAAACTAAAAATGTTATTTAAATGGCTAATTATTACTGAAGGCAGAAAAATAAGCATTAACTGTTGAAACAGTTATTGCTTGAGTACAAAATGCTCATGTTAAATCCCCCTGTCAGAACTGTGGGGGTCATGGCTCTTCAAAAATTAACTGATATTTAGTCAGAATGACTATACCTGTGTACTGATATACCTTACGGGCCATGATACTCTCCTTTACATGGATGCAGACATACCCCCGGATTCACGAATCCTCCATGTAAGACTTAATAAGTTTTACTCGGAGGCTGCAGTTGAACGGTATGATGTCAGCGTGCCATGAATATGCATGAGGGCATGCTGACCCAACCGTAATTCATACACAGACTGTGTAAGAAAGCAGGGGGCGTGTCCGACTGCCGAGCAGTCTAAATGTCCACGCCCCTGCAAGTGATTGAAAAGTAAAAGCAAATACACAAGAGCGAGTCCGCTGAAATGTCCTTGCACCCAAAACCACACTCCCTGGCATTGTAAACCCCCATCACAGTTATAAAAAGTAAAAAGTTAATTTTATTTTTTTAAATACCCGAAATAGCTGCCCGTATTTGCGCGTGTGTGCGCGGGTGTGCCCATTGCTTAACTAGAGTTAACAATTCTGACATGGAAGAGCATAAGAAAGAATGTGTATGCCAATCACACGCAATAGCGTAATGGTAGGGCGTTCGCACAAAGAAGAGGCATTTACGGTTCGAGTCCCAGCACTCCCCTTTGTGTTTATTTTTAAATCAGTATATGAAATAATACCAGACAAAAATATGTGTAAATAGTAGTAAAACACAGTGAAATGGCCAATGTATCAGTGAACAAAATAAATATTTTAAATGATCCTGATATATAATTGTCTGCAGCTAAGCAGCGCTTCACCCAGCGCAATAGAGTTGCCCATAGTTTAATAACAGTTAACCCAGTGCAGTAGAGGTGCCCATAGCAAAATACCGCTTTAACCAGGGCAATCTGTTTGCGCGGACGTGTGTGCTGCGCCAACCAGGGCACCATAGGGCACCAAGGAGAAACATAGAGCAAAGTTGCTTAAATGCAGCCACACCCCCTAGCCTGTCTGGAAAGTATGAAAATAAGATGAATGACAAGGTTCGAACCCAGGACACTGTACATCACAAGCAAAGTACAGAACCACTAAGCCATGATAACTTAAAGGAAACAGCCACTGTTAACAGACGTATGCTTAATAATGGTAGTTTAACCATTACTAAGCAGGTCTTCAGTCAGCCGAGAATTTTAAAAAACGGCCAATCACATAAAAGTGTGGGAAATGCGGCATATTTAAGCCCCATAGGCAGGAATACATGCCATAACTGATTGTAGCTCACATCTGCAGTTAGAATGGCTGGTGTCAGAGAGGGAACACGCTTCCGAGTGCAACATAGGGGCATCGAGGAGTCAAAATACATGGTTTGGCTCCTTGTCCACCGTCATGAGTCAAGACTCCTGCAGGGCCAGTTCCAAGGGAGGGAGTACAAGGCAGAGGCTTGGAACCGGTTAGCTCATGACCTCACCAGTGCCACAGGCGTTCCTCGGACTGGTGAGCAGGTCCGTCACCACCATGCAGACCTGAAGAGATGGAAGCAGGACCACCTGAACCAATGGATACAGGAGGCCAGTGGAATGCAGAATGCCCCACAACTGAGTATGTAGCCATGGAATGCAGTATGTAAGAATTGATAATTGAGTATGTATAATGGATAGATATGTCTCAATATCCCTTTATTTACTTTACAGCTGCAGGTGACCGTGCTGCAAATCAGCAAGCCTATGCTGATAGGCTGCTAAGGCTGCGCCACCAGGCAGGTTAGTGATCATTCTGCATGTATTGTTATACAAAATATGGGAGAGAACATGAAAGAAAGTGTTGTAGTCCAATAATACAGCCAAAAAATTGCCTGTATAAGTCCTCTGCATGTACTGTCAGATAAAACCTTCAGAGAGGCAGAAAAAGAGTATAGTAACCCATTAAGAAAGGTAACATATGTCTGGAATAATATCACTGCAGGCACTGTCATATAAAATAAGTGAGTGAGCCTGAAAAAAGAGTGTTCTAATCTATTAATAAAGGTATAATATGTCTTGAACATGTCTGCCATATGCACCGTTAAAACAAATAAAGGAGTGAGCTTGTGGAAAAGTGTGTAATGCCATTAATAAAGGTCTAAAACCCGGAGTGTGTTTGTGTCACAGAGTTTGAAATATTGTTGTACCCTTGCATTATACAAATAGTACTGTTTGAAAAAGTGCTGGCAACCCAGAGTTGTGCAGTCCCATATAAAGTGGGTGATGGAAGTGCTAGTAGCTGTGAAGCATATATACAGTCCGCAACAGTCAGTTACTGGCTGGCATGCATAAGTAAATCTGGCACACATGTAGCATGTTAGTTTATCCCCAGAAATGTGAGTGCGTGTCAAGAAATGCAGGGTTCTGTACAAATCAAAGTGAAAATGTCATGTGAAAACATCCCAGATATGTAGATAAAGAAATAGAAATGCAATCAAGAAATATGTAGCAGTAACATCTGCACCCTGGACAGTTAGTATGTCAGATATAGGTCAGGCATATATTGGACTAGCCAAACCCATTACACAACCTAATGTATGGTAGCAAGTGTAATAATACATGTAGGGGATAGACACCTGCAGTCACTAGGAATGTAGTGTAGACTAAAAGGTAATTATAAGATGTTAACCGAGTTTTTTTTCTACACTCTACTGTATGTGCATAAACCATGCAATTCCACACCTCAATGGGTATGTGTAATCTTACAATTTGTTGGGACATATATCCTATTGTTCTATAAATATTTGCATTCACGTTGATGCATGTGCCCTGTTTAAACACCACAATCATGGGGGCCTGTTGCTACCAAACATCCCTGCATGCTAATGGAATATCCACTGTGGTTCAATATATGCATGTGTTATGCTTGCTGTTCAACTGTTGGAACCTTGGTGTGTTGGGTTAATGGGAATATTACTGCATGCTGTTACAACTAATCTGGAATGCTGTTGTTTATGTTGTAATTAAACACACCTAATCACAGAACGTATGGGAAGGCCGGTCCCAGCAGACCCACCTGTCCCTCCTCAGCTGGCGAGTGCACCTGGCACCAGCAGGTCTGGTACCCAGCCCGGGCTCCCCTCCTCCGTTGGTCCTGTGCCACCTTCGGGTGGAAGTGCTGCAGGGGATGGGGCTCATCCCCCCCATGCAAGCATGGGTGGAGAAGGGCCACTTGTCACCCTTTGAACGATCCAGGTTGTGATGTGTAGGGAGATCCAGCGTTCAGTCGCTGATCCCCTATGCCAACTCGAGGCGAGAGTGGCGCGTCTCATGGGTGAGCCTGCCCAGCCTACGCAGCCCCCAGCACAGCCACCCTCAGGGCTGTGAAGGTGCAGAGGTGACTGCCCATGGGTGGGGATCTCAGTTCCACTATTACCATCTATGGGCTCATGGGCTTGCGATTTCCAAACATCTGACCCCGTCAATTGTGTTCACCCACCCCATGTGTCATATACCACCCCTGTATGCATCTTGTCTGTCTTGTATGTTTACCTCCACAACCTACCTCCCCGGACATACCTACTTCCTCTACCTCACTTCCGACTCTCACCTGAAAAAAAAAAATGGGCAATCTGTACCCACAAAAAAATTACGCCCCATACATAGCTGCCCGTTTCACACACATGTCCATTGGACATGTAAACTGATAATTATAATTGACAGTACAACATACTTTGTTGTCCTCACCCCTCTCCCAGGGGTGGAAGGTTTCAAATATCACTCCAAATTTATTGCATATGCACAGCTGTTGCTGGTAAAGAAATGGGCAGCTATGGACCTGCCCTACACCCATCGTGCACATCCCAAGCTTGTTTACCTACTGTCTGTCCCTCTTTGTGCCCCCTTTTTCACCACTTTCCTATCTCCCCATTTTCTTTTCTTTAAAAGAAATTAGCGTGAGGGTTAGCGGGAGTAAGCACTTTTAAGCAGTAATAAGCGGGTTTAAGCGAGTGTGCGCATGTGTGCGCTTAGCTAAGCAGTGCTAAGCATCGCACAAACCCGCTTACAACTGCTTAAAAGTGCCTTAGTCACTCTATGGCAGGACCCTTGTTCTGCTGAGCAGCAAAAGAAAAAAACCTCTGCCAGTCTCGAACTCCAGACCATTGACACAATAGACTGCATGAATTACCACTAAGCCACAGCAGATATACAAATAACTTGGTTCTGAAATAAATATATCATGCATTACAATGAGGGAATGTAAATGGAAATCAGGAATGGTATAACACAAATCCTGTTCTGTGGGTCTTTACCAGCAGTTGTTATGGAATTGCATGACTTGACTGTGAAAGGAGAACCAGCCATCCTAGCAGGGAATAATGTTACAGTAGCACCTTATAAACACCACACAGTATCAGACCAGGATAAATACTGGCCACAGGAATACAGTGCAATAACCACATTTGTATGGCAGTTAATTGTGTAAGTCAGAAATAAAGTACATACTCTCATGTATCCTGTGTTAACATTTGGAGGGGTGAGTACATGTCTACACTGAGAAGTGTGTACTAGAAGCATCAACACTCAGGCTTGAGTACAACATGCATATAACTGGCTACAACGTTAGCTTCAGATAAGAGACATATACCAACCTTCTGACTGACACAACGGTGTCCAGAGCAAACAAGCATGAGCCCCACCTTGGACAGCTGAAAGGGCTACACCTACCTAACCTAGCATTTAATAGCAGTGGGTTGCAATCACAGTGAGTAATGCATGCAATCACCACACAGCATGCTGCATGCAATTACTGAATAGTGGACAGCAATTGGTGCAGAGGCTGCCACATGCACAAGTGCAGATACCTGGAAAAGCAGGCTGTACCTGCAGTCCACACATGCAATTCTATCATTGCAGGTGCTGGGAGATAGAGAGAGAGAGAGAGAGAGACACGGACACAGACATAGACAGAGACAGAGACACAACAGAGAGAGAAAATGAGACATAAACTGAAATAGAGGGGGAAAACCCAAAACAAACAACCAAAACAAAAAACAAAAAAAAAAACCTACAAAATTGTAACACATGTAGCAGGGAAATACAAAGGTAAGGTATGTAACTCACATGTATGTGTTGGCATGTAGTAGATGTTCCTGAAGAGTACTCTACACACTGCAAATCATCCATGTCTGGTAGCAGTACGTATCTATCTGTATCCGCACATGTGCATAGGGCAAGGGACATACTGCAACTGTTAGTGAAGGGTGGACAGATATCTGTCATTGAAGGTTGATATGTGCATATATCTATGTAGGTCGTAATGTGTGGCCTAGAAAACAGCATGCAATGCTGATATATGTCATGTGGTGGTTAAATGCTGTGGGACTGATTTGTCAGATCTGCTGTGTTACAGCCAGTGAGGCCTGCTAATGCTACATGGGCTGAGGACACCCACATGCATTCTGCGCAATACTGTGCAATATAATCACATAAATGTACATCCCTCAACTGTCGCATAAGTGATATCCCCACCACGAAAGGTGGACTGTACATGTGCCTATATGTACTTCCATGTGTACAGCAATAGATGTGTACATGTATGTGTATAGATATGCATATATATATATATATATATATATATATATATATATATATATATATATATATATATATATATAGATAGATATATAGATATATATAGCCATATAGAGAGAGAGGGAGAGACAGAGTGACACGGGGTCATATGTACTGCAACAGGTGTATGGTGACCAAGGCATGGACTGTAGACAAGTGTTGATACTGCAGTGCCATTCCTCCTTTCCAAAACACTGTACCCATTAACTACCACATAGGTAGAGATCTACCTAACAGTGAAGGTGTGATAAGGGAACATGGGACACAGGTGGACAGTAGCCTCCGCTTTGATGAAGACAGTGCCATACTACACCTGTAATCAGTCTGTGTGGTATGTGTCATGACAACAGGTGTGTCATCTATAGAAATATAGGGCAGTGTTCCCCTCTACCCATCACAATGCCCTGTGTGGTATGTACCTCACATGACAACTACACCAGGTGAAAAGGCCACATACATACCTCCCAAAGGGTAATACTGGCCGCAACAGATGCTCTATGCAGACTGACTCACAAAACCACATCTACACTGTATTGCATACTGGCCACACAGAGGTGACCTCTGCCAGACATACAGAGGTATGTCACACCCATAGCTGGATGACAACCACCATGGCAAGATATCACAATCCCTCCGGGATACACACTCTAGGGCCCTAAACCTTGTCAGCTCACTAAACAGCACATGCTGGAGGGATAGGTTCCCATCTCAGAGATATGCCATACACCGGAATAGACCACCTAGCAATAGCAAACAAGGCTCCCCATTAGTAGTTGTCATAAATACCCCTGATGATTGTGTGGGAGATTGGTAATACACCCCAGGAAACACCTCTGTGTTTCTGGTTGGCAGAGTCAAGTGAAATCAAAGTACATGTGTGTCAAAGGCCAGGGTAGCATATGGCTAGGCTGCTGTAGGCCCTAGGGCCAACAGCATATTACCTACCTATGACACTATGCACTCACATATGTACTCAATGCAATACCTGCTATGTGAGGTTGAATAAGTGTAATGCTGAATGTGTCCAAGGTCTGTAAAGGTATGATAGCTTAGTGTGAAGTTGTATCTGACATGGTAGTGTCTATCCTAGCTGTGAGGACAGCAAATGATGTGTAATGTACTGTTAGGCAGACATAGTAGTACGGCATATGATGTGACATAGTTCCTTGTTGACGAATGTGGTGTCTCATTGTAGGCTAAAGCAATACATGTATGCTTAGTGAGTGGTAATGCTGGTGAATCCAACTCCCATATGAACTGCAGTACTACCAGAAGCTGTAGGTCTAAACAGCACAGTATGGTGTGTGTTCACATTGCTTGGAAACACTGTCATCTGTGTTTCCTGTAGTCTGCAAAGAGGACAAAACTCAGGCATAAGGGTGTGTAAGTAGTGGCACACAGTACTGTATGGTACACCAGTAATGCTCATCTGTGTTGGCATACAGTGGTATGTTGTATGTTTGTTTGATGTGTGTGTAATCATGCCTGTACAATGGCTGCAATCATATCTGTGTTACAGGGGATACGTGTGTATCCAGCAACATATATACTCTGTTACAGCAGTATGCCACCTATAGTAACAACTGTACACATCTGTTAGGCTGGGCTATGGCATCAATGACTAGGGTGGTTGGTACTACTCTACCTGTACTTTACATCCATTGCAATGGATGACATCTCTGTTCATGCATTGGTGTGATATACACCCCTGTCTTGAGGTTGTGCAATGTGTCACAAACAGTGTGTCAGGTACTGTTGTATGGTGGTGTGATATATAGAGTGTGCCAGGCACTGTTAGTTAGTTGTGGCCTGAGAACCAATAAGTGGTATTGAACGTGTGTAACCTCTGACAGACAATAGGATGGTATATATGTCAGTAAAGTGATATCTGTGGTTAAAGGTGTAAAGTGTGCCACAGGACTCGCTCACTTGTATTGTTCATATCTTTTTCAGCTGGATGGCCCACCAACGCAATCCATCATACACAGCGGATGAGGAAGAGGTGATACTACAAAGCCTATTGCAGCAGTACATGATGCTGTTCTCCAGAAGCAGCCAGCACCAGCAGGAGCGGACTGCACTGTGACAGGAACTTGCTTGTTGGGTAAATGACATAGGCATGCATAACTGGACAAATGAGCAGGTACGCCATCACTGCAGTGATTTAATTAGACATGTCCAGCGGCGTGCGTCTGATATCCAAAGACAACAGCATGCCACAGGTGGTGGGGTGGCCGTTCATCCCCCCCTCACCAGAGTGGAGGAGCTGCTCCTAAGCATGGTGGCTCCTGGACAACAGCAACATCAACCTCTGACACGTGTTGTCATGGAGGCCGGAGCCACCCAGAACGTCCACCAAGAGCAAGCAGGTAACATGCCCTATCTGTAGACGACAGTTAACTGTATTGCTAGATTATGTCTACGTGAGATGTGTACTGTGTGTTTAGCAGTTCTGCTGCCTAGTGTTGTGCAATACTGATATTTCGAATAATATCTCTACACCTGTGACTGTTGACTGTTGTTATACTGCAGTTTAGCATACCCACTGTAGCAATGCCACAGCTGTGGCCACTGACTAACTCTCTCATATTCTCGTAGGTCCCTCTGGTGGGACAGCAGGGCAGCAGATCCATGCTGGTGAGTGTGTTATAACTGCAATGTTGGTAATGAAATATGCATGTCATAGGTGAGGTGTAGGCCATGTACACGTAACACACCTACGCATAATTCATGCCGTGCATGTTTGCTGTAAGACGTTGCACAGCTCAGTAATGTCAGTAGCTGCCTCACTGACATGCAATATACAGAGCATAAGACACAGTTGTGGCAACCCCGTACTGCACATTGGATAGACATAGTTGCAACACCTGTACACAACATAACATGTTTATCATACGCAGTACACAAAGACATGCTACATATGGCGTAACCACATACCCGCTGTAAGGTCACACCTCAGTATCCCACATGTCATCCACACACACATGATGTACCTCAGGGGTAGAGGCCTATCATGGGGCTGTGCAACACTCTTCAACACATAACACAGTCATGTTAGGCAATGCTCCCTATTGGGCACCTCATACACCCATGTACAAAGTGGCTGTGTAATAGAGAATGTAGCCACAGCACTGCAGTTCTGGTACAGCATGCTAGGCGGTGGTCTGTCACACAGTAGTAGCCGTGAGTGACCACAAGATGCATGATGATGATGATGATGATGGCACATGGTAGTACACCCCATCCAGTTACAGTGACCACAGTACTACACATAGCGGTCTTTGCTTTGCACCTCATTGATGTGTGTGTGCAAACATATGCACCTATACACAATATGCATAGCATGTTGTGTGTGTGCTTACATATGCCAGTATACACAATATGCACAGCTGTCGCCGTCTGTACAAAGAGTCACATATATGTCCTGGGATGCTATTGGGTGTATAGGTCACATGACACACATCAGGCATGTGTGGTGTTTAATGTTGCAGTCGTGTAGCGTGACATGTCATGGCTGGCACCGACATATCTGCAATATGTCCCACACTCACCATAACCACTGTACAATGGCCATGTCAAGCATTGGGATTCCTTCACATCTACATGCACCACTCATCCCATGTCTGTACATTGCATGCATTTGCTACACCTGTGCCCACTATTATTCACTATGGACAAAGACACTGTAAGCAGACATGGCAATCTATGTGTCACACAGATAACACATGCAGCCATGTTATGTATACCATTGAGTGATGGTGCACAGGACATTGCAGAGCAGATAATACTTGCACAGCAATGTTGTGTCCATGTACACGTTGTGTTCCAGGTTGTAGACAATCACTGAAAAACTACACACATGCATCACAGCCATGTATAATGTCATTAAATAGGGCCATCAACACTTGCACTGCATGGTCTTGAGCAACACATATTCTGCATGCTGACACATGTGAGGTGACTGTTTGCCCTGTGATACTGTCACCCACCTTCACCCACTATTGTGTATGTGTTGGATTGCTGGTGTGTGTGTATGTGCTGTGGTGAGCAGTGCATTTGTGTTCATGTGTGCATGTGTGCATGTGTGCATGTGCTCATGTGTGCATGTGTGCATATGTGCATGTGTGCATGTGCTCATGTGCTCATGTGTGCATGTGTGCATGTGTGCATGTGTTCATGTATGCATGTGTGCTAACATCATGTACAGATTGTGAAGTGTGTTTCCTGTCTTCCTTCCACAGGTGCTGAGTTAGGGGTGTCTGACTGCAGCAGGGAACCTAATGTCACTGCCACTAATAGTGGAGATGATGAGACATGTATTGTGGTACAGGAAGGTCTGTCAGGGTCTGTCGCTGGTCCACCAATCGACAGTACACAGCGTTCAACCCCGTCTATGCGCACACTCATACTGCCAATACATCCCTCATCACCAATGGCCTTAGCTGAGGGACAGCATACAGTCAGCATTGACCAGGAGAGTGTGGTACCCATGGCATGTGCATCCCCTCACAGCAGCCATAGCTGATTACTGGAATGGTACCACACAGGCGGATGTCCAGGGGTTCTCGGGGGAGCACCACTGGTCGTATTGCCCCTGGCAGACGTTCCCCAGAGGTATTACAACCTCCAGTATGTTCCGGGCTGTAATGCAGGCACAGTCATGTATGGAATGGTACACCCGACAGGGACTAAGGGCAGAGAGGGCCCATTCCACTGCTATCAATGACAGCATCCGTGACCTTGCCGATGCCATCCGGAATTACACCGAGGTCATTGATAGCCATTGGAAGGAGACATTAGATGTCCTCCACAATGTGTTAGCCATGAACCAGGACCATGTGGGATGGATGGGAAGCTGACGCGGATGCATACCAGCAACAGCATCAGCTGGCAGTCGTCGCGGATTGACCACGGATCACAGCCGCTCCCATAGTGGCAGTACCAGCCCAGCAATGCTGGGGCTGGCCTGTCCATTGACTGTCCTACTAGACCACGTGCACATGGCACTGGCCAGTCCCTGCAGGGACATGGGT
The DNA here is from genome assembly GCF_019279795.1 of Protopterus annectens. Taxonomy (NCBI): domain Eukaryota; kingdom Metazoa; phylum Chordata; order Ceratodontiformes; family Protopteridae; genus Protopterus; species Protopterus annectens. Next base: position 138,982,249 of record NC_056737.1, on the reverse strand, counting down.
CCAGTCATCATACCTATGCCTCTAATGATAGCACCCAGTCAGGGTTGGTACCCGATACTGCCCGTAGCACCCCTGCCAGGCACAGGTACCATGTCCATGACCAGAGACAGTGATCTGTACGGCCTAGCAGGTACAGTCTGTGGCTGTCCCACAACCGCCCGTATATGGCAACCACATGGTGGAGTTGTGTGCATGCAGACACACACACATTAACTAAACAACTAGGGCTCACACATACATGCACACATTACATCAACATTGGCCCATGCTGTACTGTTGTCCCTCATACACACACACAGACATGTCAATTGGATGGGTCAATGTCGGGCTCTGGCAAACCAACAACACACCCTGTGCATATGATGACACCTGTGCCACCTCCTGTCATCTGTCACATTGATGCAGGAGTAGGCTAACATGGTTCTGATGCACAGGGTGACATTATAGCAGTGTAGCAATAGTAGCAAGTTGCCAACAGGAAAGTGTACTGATATCCTTGTAGGTATATCTGAGCAGGCATTATGCATCACAGCTCTGATAGTCATTGTAGCATTGTTTACACCAGTGTTAGGTCTGAGTATGTATTGTCCACTCATGTGCCACTTGGCTGAAGTGTACAGTGTTGCCAGCATGTGTTAGTGAGTGGACAGTACGTGTGTGATGTGTGCATTACAAATTAGCAGGTGTACATCTGTGAACATGGTGTGTGCACACTGTCTGCATGCACGTGCATAGTGGACACGTGGGATGTGCAACACACCCTATTGTACACATTGTTAACATCTCATATTATCTTTCGATGGCCAGTATGCATTCTACTACAGATATGTACTAACATGGGTACACATGTGTGTATGACATGGGGTGACACTATGCTGTGAGTGATACTGTTGATATCTGTCAATGATCTGCAGTCTGGTAGTATACACCACCTCAACAGCATGACTATAACCAATCATTAGATGATGTCCTGACAAATGACACACAGTTGTAGGGAACTCAGTAACAGTTGGATCTTTCCGGTACTATACTATAACAGTAACCAGTGGTATTTACCGCCACACGTTCCTGGGACCACACCTGTGTGGCATATAGCCCTCTTAGGTACATGCAAACACACTAGGGATATGTCCATCCACATCTGGAAATGCATGCATTGGCCTACACTGCATTCCCTGGATTGGATGCATATCCTACACAAGGGTATCATACAGACAGATACCTGTTGTCCAATACATGCTGTATAGTCGTAAGCTGACTATGGCATAGTCACCCACATTTACTAGACATACTATCCCGACAGTACCACATAGGTGGTAGCCCTCAACATGTATGTTGAGTTCCAATGTGTACAGACAGACACGTGTTATGTCATCTGTCCCTTGGTATCCACATATCCATAGGTGTTGTGGGGTCCATCAGTGTTTCACATAACACATTAGGGGCCTGCATGCATATCCACAGGGCTGTTGTACACCTATAATGACTGTCCATTACTGCCATTCGTTGTGTATGAACATGTGTGAGATATACCCCAGGCAGTTACCCTCACTCACAGTACTCTATAGTACGTGTCATGGGTGTGTGTAACACAGATGACCTTGGCCACGGAACAAAACAGTGGCTGGGCTTGTCGCATACATACATATGTGACCTATGATCTGAGAAGCAACGGCACAATCTGTCGAAGGAAACAAATGTATTCATGTAATATGCAGGCTTCACACCTATGTACTGATTGAGGTCACATGTACACATATTTATTTGTCACGCAGATACCTGATGTGTGCAATGCACATACTGTTTTAATCATGATATGTCATACCGTAGTAATAGCAAAACCCACATTGCATTGACCACCTGTGGCACACACACAGCGTTGCAAACCCCTACCTAACTATGTTATGATACTAGAGAGATATGCATTAACACGGTGCTCTATATGCTTTCCTGGGTGGTTTCTGTTCCCCTGGTATATTTGTAGGATGCTGACATCATCAGACATTCCAAAGAGGGATGTACCTCTTTTATTGTGTTTTCCCAGTCTCCAAAAAGGCTACTCCTCACAAAGGAAATCACACACAACCCCCCACACACACACTATGTCAGCAGGATTTAAACCCCTACTTAACTATGTTATAATACTACAGAGATATGCATTAACACGGCACACTATATGCTTTACTGGGTGGTTTCTGTTCTCCTTGAATATTTGTAGGATGCTGACATCAGCAGACATTCCAAAGAGGGATGTACCTCTTTTAATGTGTTTTCCCAGTCTCCAAAAAGGCTACTCCTCTCAAAGGAAACCACACACATACACCCCCCCACACGCACACTGCCAGCACTTGCAGGATTCAAACTCCGACTTAACTATGTTATGATACTAGAAAGATACACATTAACACAGCACACTATATGCTTTATTGGGTGGCTTTTGTTCACCTGATATATTTGTAGGATGCTGACATCTTCAGACATTCCAAAGACAGATGTGCCTCTTTTAATGTGTTTTCCCAGTCTCCTAAAAGGCTACTCCTCTCAAAGGAAATCACACACATACACCACCCCCAGCACACACACTATCAGCATTCAACCCACTGCTTAACTATGTTATGATACTAGAGAGATACGCATTAACACAGCACGCTATATGCTTTACTGGGTGGTTTCTGTTCACCTGATATATTTGTAGGATGCTGACATCATCAGACATTCCAAAGAGGGATGTGCCTCTTTTAATGTGTTTTCCCAGTCTCCAAAAAGGCTACTCCTCTCAAAGGAAATCACACACATACACTTACAGCGCTTGCAGGAGTCAAACCCCTATCTAACTATGTTTTGATAATAAAAGAAATACGTATTAACACAGCGTGCTATATGCTTTACTGGGTGGCTTTTGTTCACCTGATATATTTGTAGGATACTGACATCATCAGACATTCCAAAGAGGGATGTGCCTCTTTTAATGTGTTTTCCCAGTCTCCTAAAAGGCTACTCCTCTCAAAGAAAATCACACACATACACCACCCCCCCACACACACACTATCAGGATTCAACCCACTACTTAACTATGTTATGATACTAGAAAGATACGCATTAACACATCGCGCTATATGCTTTACTGGGTGGTTTCTGTTCACCTGATATATTTGTAGGATGCTGACATCATCAGACATTCCAAAGAGGGATGTGCCTCTTTTAATGTGTTTTCCTAGTCTCCAAAAAGGCTACTCCAATCAAAGGAAATTACACGCACACCCCTCCCACACACTGTCAGCACTTGCAGGATTGAAACCCCGACCAAACTATGCTATGATACTAGAAAGATACGCATTAACAGAGCGCGCTATATGCTTTATTGAGTGGTTTTGGTTCACCTAATATATTTGTAGGATGCTGACATCATCAGACATTCCAAAGAGGGATGTGCCTCTTTTAATGTTTTCCCAGTCTCCAAAAAGGCTACTCCTCTCAAAGGAAATCACACACATACACCACCCCCCCACACACACACTATCAGCACTCAACCCACTACTTAACTATGTTATGATACTAGGGAGATACGCATTAACACAGCGGGCTATATGCCTTACTGGGTGGTTTCTGTTCACCTGATATATTTGTAGGATGCTGACATCATCAGACATTCCAAAGAGGGATGTGCCTCTTTTAATGTGTTTTCCCAGTCTCCAAAAAGGCTACTCCTCTCAAAGGAAATCACACACATACACTTACAGCACTTGCAGGAGTCAAACCCCTATCTAACTATGTTTTGATAATAAAGAAATATGTATTAACACAGCGTGCTATATACTTTAGTGGGTGGCTTTTGTTCACCTGATATATTTGTAGGATGCTGACATCATCAGACATTCCAAAGAGGGATGTGCCTCTTTTAATGTGTTTTCCCAGTCTCCAAAAAGGCTACTCCAATCAAAGGAAATTACATGCACACCCCCCCACACACTGTCAGTGCTTGCAGGATTGAAACCCTGACCAAGCTATGCTATGATACTAGAAAGATACGCATTAACAGAGCGCGCTATATGCTTTATTGGGTGGTTTCGGTTCACCTAATATATTTGTAGGATGCTGACATCATCAGACATTCCAAAGAGGGATGTACATCTTTCATTGTGTTTTCCCAGTCTCCAAAAAGGCTACTCCTCTCAAAGGAAATTATACACATACACCACCCCCCCCACACCCCACACACACTATCAGGATTCAACCCACTACTTAACTATGTTATGATACTAGAGAGATACGCATTAACACAGCGTGCTACATGCTTTATTGGGTGGCTTCTGTTCACCTGATATATTTGTAGGATGCTGACATCATCAGACATTCCAAAGAGGGATGTGCCTCTTTTAATGTGTTTTCCCAGTCTCCTCCTCTCAAAGGAAATCACACACATACAGCGCTTGCAGGAGTCAAACCCCTATCTAACTATGTTTTAATAATAAAGAAATACGTATTAACACAGCGTGCTATATGCTTTACTGGGTGGATTTTGCTCACCTGATATATTTGTAGGATGCTGACATCATCAGACATTCCAAAGAGGGATGTGCCTCTTTTAATGTGTTTTCCCAGTCTCCAAAAAGGCTACTCCAATCAAAGGAAATTACACGCACACCCCCCCACACACTGTCAGCGCTTGCAGGATTGAAACCCTGACCAAACTATGCTATGATACTAGAAAGATACGCATTTGGTTTTGGTTCACCTAATGTATTTGTAGGATGCTGACATCATCAGACATTCCAAAGAGGGATGTGCCTCTTTTAATGTGTTTTCCCAGTCTCCAAAAAGGCTACTCCTTTCCAAGGAAATCACCCCCCACACACACACACACACACACTGTTAGCGTTTGCAGATTTCAAATCCCTACCTAACTATGTTATGACACTAGAAAGATACGCATTAACACAGCGAGCTATATGCTTTACTGGGTGGTTTCTGTTCTCCTGGTATATTTGTAGGATGCTGACATCATCAGACTGGACATGGGAATGTGTGTGCACTTTCTTTTCTGCAATCCCAGGAATGATCCATGTGGGTCGGCAGGTATCAACAGCTTGAACAGGACCCTGTGAGTCACACCTTGTGTGATCTATCTGTGGACACATTGACATCCCTTCATATGTCAACACATATCTATGCACAGATTGTTGGTTTTGTGGATACGACATGTGTCTGTGATGTTGATGAAGAGCTATGCAAAGTCTATGTGGGACATGTGTAGCTCTGTTCAGTGATGTATGTCCTGGGTGGCTGCCTTGCAAATGGTGTAGCATGTTTGGGAACCATGATCTGCACATGAACATACCACAGTTGGTAGGGTTGTGTGTTTTTCAGCTTCCAATATCACTGTTTATGACTTCAGCCATGATGCACTCCATGGCCTTGCAGATCAGACTTTATAGGCTTACTGGACTATACTTCCCATGGTGTGTTGTGCACCCACACTTGTGGGGAGTGCCATATGTTGCTGTAACACATTCAACGGTCCCAGACCCTGTGGAGTGGGTAAGGCTCAACAGACTGTTCAGGTGCAGGGTCTGTTTGTTCTGTAGTGCATGCATGACACATATTGGGAAACATTGTAATCCAATTGCTGCCATGCTTTTGGCTTTGGGGGGAGCTGGTCAGCCATTCTACATGTGATATCTCCTGGTATGATGTCAGGGACTATCGTAAGTGGGAGGTGGTTATGTATATATGGGCCTGTCTGACAGGATGTCGGCATTGTCAGTAAGGTACAGTTGGCCCTGACTCAGGACATATATGAGTGTACATTACTATTTATGACATAGCTGAAGGACATGTCATGATTCCCAGTCTGGACTCCTTCTCAGCTACTCTTTACAAAACACCAACAAACCTAATATACTGCCATGTCCAGGGTTCGGTTTCGTGTGTACTCTCCAGTCCAGCTAGTGAATATTGTGGTTATGACACAGTGTCACATCTGCCTCATGTACACCGACAACCCTCTCCTCCTCCCAACACACTCAGATATATGTGAGAGATGCAACAATATTGACATACAGGAGGCTGAGCTCTCTCGACCCATGACTGGCATGGTCTATCAGGTGGTGAAGGTGACCACACACACCACATATCAGACTCACATACACCGATAGCGACAGCAATCAAACCACATTATCACACGTACACATACTCGGAGGCTCTACATACACTCTGCCTAAGCAGCAGAGACCTCCAAAGCAGACACACAAACAACTGCTACCCCACTACAATACCCATATATCACATAGTTCACAATGTCAGTGTGCCACACAGTCACTGCCCTTCAGGCTAAACAACACACCTGATACACTTGTAATGGGTGACACTTAATGTCAGACACACTGACGTCTCACTCACCACTCCAAACAAGGGAATAGTCACTTTGAGCTGTCTCTCAGGTGCCAGGATCCGCCACATAACACATGCACTTAGGTCACTCCAAAGCAAGTCCAGGACTGGCTCCATCATTGTCCATGCTGGTGCGTACAACCTCAGACGTTCCTCCCTGGACCACATGACATGATAAATAGAGGAACTCTCTGATCATGTAGCCCAGGTCAGTATGACCCTGACCTTGTCTAGCATTTTACACTCACCAAGTATGATGTCTCAGGATACCAACAAACTGATCACGTTTAACAGTTGGCTAACATATTGGTGTTATTCAATGGGGATACAGTGTCTGTTAACCTGAGGTGACATGCTCGACATGCCACATAGCTTCCCTATGGACAGCTTGCACCTGTCACCCTTGGACTTTTGAATACTGGCTAAGGCACTTGCTGCCACCATACTGCTTTATTTAAGCGGGGCTCAAAAGACAGACCCACCTCCATAGACATTACAGAGTACATGACACTGAGGCTAATGCTGCTCAACACCAGATGTATTACCCTCACATTGACCACACTCAGGAATCTCCTCAGTATGGAGAATAGCAATATCTGTGCATTAACAGGCACATGGTTCAGGCTCCCACATGCACACCAGCACTACCAGGTTATATTTCGTACCATGCTTTCTGACCACATAATTTGGAATGGCCAACACAAATAGGGGGAGTATCCATATACATCGCAGATGCACATACCTCCAGGTTGGTAGCACTGCACAAAGCATCACAGACCATACATATGCACCTAACATTGTGCAAATCTGCCTTTTGGTTTGTTGCCTTCCTCAGACCACACTCACAAACTTAGCAACCACACTCGTCTTTCCGGGGAACACTGGAAAATATGACGGTCTCCCCAAACACCATTATATTGGGTGACATCAAATACACACACATTGACTGGGGATAGTACTCAGGCCCCAACACCCTCGCCCAACAGTTGCTACAGTTTGTAAACTTATATGCTATGGCACAACCGGTCACCACACCCACAAGAGGGGACAACATATTGGACATGATCATCACCAACATGGGGACTCTATGTTCCACACCTGCGATGTACCCCTCATTGGTAAGGACAGAACATACTTTATCTCATTGGACATCCATATCCCGTCCCCACACCCATCCTGGGTAATCTTGGTGAACTTCCCAAAAGCAAATGTCACACTTCTTCATACCACGGTGGTATCCTTCAGAGGCCCTGGGTCTGTGGTAAGTATGGCTCAGACTGCTGAATCCTTTACATACACAGTCTATGGACACCTAGTGGACTGCATGGGTCGTGCTATCCAAAATAACACCTGGACTCACTCCTCCAATGGCAGGGGACCTGTCTGGTGGACCCTGGCCATTAATACGCTATACAACAAAAGGAGGAAGCTACTACATGATAGAGCACAATCCCAGACAGGGAAGGCATCTGTGATCTGTACTAGCAGACAGCTACAATCACTCATGTATTTATGTCAGGTCCGCTTCTAACGGACAATTGCACGAGACACATCGGACACTCACAAGGCCTTCTTTAGTTAATTCAGGTACCTGGCTGGACACTCACTGATATGCTGTGTGTTACTGCATACTGACTGAACATACCCTGAACCCACAGACATTGCCAACATCCTGGTAAACAGGTTCAATGCAGATGTCTCCCCCCCATCCCCCCTAAGGAGGTACTGTCCATCCCAACAGAGTGTAACCTCCCTGACATCATGAATAAACAGGTGAGTGCTGCCCTCCCCACAGTGGACAACACAGCATCAATGGGACCAGACAGTGACCCAGCCTGTGTTGTACACGGCCTTCATGACAGACGTAACCCTCACATTATGTCATTGTTCGATATCAGGGTTACTGCAGGATTTGTACCCACGGAATGGTGTACAGCGATAGTGGTCCCACTTCACTGAATACTGCCATAACAGACCACAGACAATATCGGCCTATAGGGCTAACTAGCCTGTTCTGCAAAGCTATGGATCGTATTGTAATGGGACTCATGCACATCGACATGGGAAACCTACAGACACTGGGTCATACACATTACAGCATTGTTGTGGGCAGATCTTGCCTGTTGGACCTGTTTGAATTCTTTAAACAGTTACCAGGTCCATCAGTGTTGGGACAGTTGTCCACACAGCCTGCCTGGACCTTGCACAACCCTTCAACACAATACCCCTTACGCCATTATGCATAGGCTCACCAGCATCAATATCGACACATATCTTACACGATGGATTGCTACCTGGATCAGGGATAGCACCTACATGCTCAGTGTTGCAGGTGCCATTTCTGACTATACACCAGTTACACATGGCATCCCACAAGGCTCAGTCCTGGGACCTCTCTTGTTCAGTATATATTTGTGTGATGTACAGGCTATCACAGGAGGGATATGGCTGCCCATGTTCGCAGATGACTACAAACTGGGTACCATAATCAAATCTCCAGCTTGCACATGCATACTCATACAGGGTCTCACAGCGATAGGATGACTGGTGCCTGAGCCATGGCCTACGGCTACATGCCATTAGTTGCATAGTCATCCCCTTTGAGAATGACAACATGCCCACACATTACCACATAGGTAGTAATCCATTACATACGGTAGTAGTTGTTACGGGTTTGGGGACACGACCTGTTCGTACTCTCACCTTTGACAATCACATTGCCAAAGTGGTTAGACAGTACTTCTACATAGCCCTCCATATCCCATATGGTTTCACATGTTGATCACGTGTGGTCATTGTGCCCCTATACTCATCACAACCATGCTTGGTTACTATGCCACATTTGGGTTGTACCTTACCCGACACCTGCAGCAACTGTAATGGCCACAAATTTTACTCATCAAGCAGATGTAGGGATTCACACGGATGCCCTGCACAGTTCAGATACAGTAACTCCAGCTCTATTCAGTCACTTACCACCTACACAGATGTGTTGTGTGCCTGTAGTTTAAGGCAATATCTGACCCAGAATTAATGGACATGCTCCACCTCAGGATATCCAACTCCCTTGGAGCTACACACTCCAGGGACATATACCTCAGCACAGATGTTGATAGGACATGCTGGGGGGACAGATTATTATCCGTAAGGCTCCACTACACTGCAGAGTGTAGTCCCAGTTTTGCATAAGCAGAGCCACCCACTGACCACCTACAGGTGACATCTTGACAAGTGGATGGGTGATCATATGTGTACCCATGGGATATCTTCAGGGTCCCTGCTAGACAGAGGCACAATACAGTAAACGTAAATGGACTATCTTGTGTGACCTACTATTCACGGGCACAGTGTTCTGATTTGACTAGGTTGCAGCAGCCAAACACACTCTGGCTATGCTTGAACATGCCCTAGGGCAGATAGCCTAGTATCAACCTCTGAACCTATAAAAATGTTCATAATGCACAATGTTTATTGCTGATACTGTTTGCAGGTTTTTATCATCTTTGCTTTCCCACTTTCTATGAACCACTTAGGTATCTGCAGAACATATTGGATTATGACAGGGTTCCACTATATTATATACGTGTCTGTTGTCATATAAGTGTGTGCACAGGGCAGATTGCTGGATAGTGAGAGGTTCCTGGGTTAACATATGCAACTGCCTGATATGTGTGGCCCACTGCTGTACTCCAACATGGCCTAAGTGTGTGAGCATGCCCAGTTCAGACTGTCAGTGTTCTGTTGCCTGACATTTGTCTCATGTATTCAAGTGTGTGATCATGCCCAGTGTGACCTTTCAGTATGTTGCTGTCTGAGGTCCACTACATTTGTTGATGTATGTGTACATGTCCAGTATTAACATTTCTACTGTGTGTGTTGAAAGTCTATTCTTACTGCAGGACTCACCTTTGTGTCATAATTCGACAGGGATTATGCTGTGCCTGCAGGGTTTCCATGGAATACTTTGCATAGACTTATCAACATTTCTTCATACATGTTAGCCCCTGCAATACTGTCATGGTTTAGTGGTTCATTATGATGACTATAGTATACAGTATCCTGGGTTTGAGGACCATCACTGCTTCTATTTTCATACTGAGCAGACCAGACTGCTTAAGGGCCAGTAGAGCAACTATTAGCATGTTGGCTTTTATTCAGCTATGCCCTACTTAGACCCAGCTTGTCCAACATTGCTCAGTATTAACCATCATTGCTGGACGTTGGCCAGTATTACTCAACATTGACCACATTTGTACTAGTTGGTGTGTGCAATTTGGTTTACATATACTACATGGTGGTAAATGCTGTTTAGCACTGCTTTATATTGCTTAACACATGGCAATCATGCCTCAGGTATTGATGCAGGGCTGCCTATGTCAGATGCACATACTACACCCCTTATACATGTTTGACAGCAGGTAGTGTCAACGTAGATATCCCTTTTACTATATGTGCGGGTCAGAGAGAGGTATCATTTCCAGAGTTCCTACTGAGCCAGTGTGTGTGCTATGCGTTGCCTCTTTGCCAAGGCCAAAGCATACTGGGCACGCCTCCTTCTGCCTACTGGGGCAGGCTCAGGTTGTTCCTCCTCCAAGTCACGCTCTGCCTGTGATGGCCCTGGCAATGGTGGGGGGCTGTTTGGCCCAGGCCTATGCTGGTCCTGCTGCAGCTGTTTTCGCAGGATCATATTATGTAGCATAGCACATACCATGACAATTTGGGTACATGTATTTGGTGAATACTGCAAGGCTCCACCAGATGTGTCCAGGCACTGGAACCATGACTTGAGCAGCCCAAACACATGCTCGATTACATTTCGTGTTTGTGCATGTGCCTCATTATGGCATTCCTGTTCAGGTGTGTGTGCTTTTCTGATGAGTGTCATCAGCCACGGCTCCAGTGCATAGCCAGCATCCCCCACTAGGTGTCCATGTGGGATGTCCCCATTGGCAAATGTCTGGTACAGCTGCGTCAGATGCCAGATATGGGAATCATGGTAGCTTCCAGGGCAGCCAGCACACACATTCAGTATTATGCCCTGGGCATCGCACACGACCTGGCAGTTGATGGAGGGGAAGCCCTTGCGGTTGAAGTAGACCCTACCCTGCCCACCAGCTGGTGCTTTGATGCATATGTGCGTGCAGTCTATTGCACCCACTACCTCAGGGTATTCCGCTATTTGCTGGAAGAGACGCAAATTGCTGGCCAATACCTCACAGGATTTGGGGAAGTATACATGATCACCGACATGTGCTGACATGGCATCCAGGAACTGGTGCAGTACCCTGGATGCTGATGCCTGTGATATTCCCGTCATATCACCAGTTGGTCTCCGGAAGGTACCTGTTACTAATATTCTTAGGCCAACACATACCTTAGTTTCCACTGGGATGGGTTCCCCTCTGTTGGTTCTGTGTGTGAGGCGTGGCCTACACAGCTCAACAATTTGCTGCAAGAGGTCTCTGTCCACTCTATAGTGCTCCACTATCTCCAGCTCATGTAGCCCCTGGTAGGTTACCCTGGGCCTGTACACTCTTCTCCGTCTCCTCACTGTGTTTTGTCCAGCAGCATTTGCATCATCACCACCCTCAGCATATTGCATATGTTGCCTTATAACAGCAATAGCAGCCCCTAACATGTTTTGCCTCAGTGCAGCTTTTTCAGTTTTCACTGTTATTAGCCTACTGCAGTGTTGCAGTGTCTCTTGAGAGAAACATAATGGACTGTTGTTTGCAGTGTTTTAAGTGCTGGGCTGGGCTGGGCTAGTGTTCTGCCTGGGTAATTGCCTGATTCTGATTGTTTTCACCTGCTAGCTCTGCTAGTACTCCTTGGTAACTTCCCTACTATTTGGTGTGCTTCCTTTTTCCTTTCTGTTTCCTCACGGGGGAGCACCGCACACACAAGTGCAAACATGCGCATACCAGCTAACACGCATGCACACATGCTTACATGGACTAAAACCTGCTTATTCTTGTTAAAATGCGTGCACACCAGAGCAAACGCACTTACAACTGTTTACACAGCCTTACATATGCTTACTCAAGCTTACACGTATGCACACACGCTTACACGCGCGCACACTGTCTTACTCGGGTTTACTGGCGTGCACACATGCATGCTCAGCAAGAAACTTTGGTGTTATCCACGGCATACACCTTCCATTTCTTGACTTTACCTGGCCTACCTGTTGAAACACCTCTTTCAATAATATGTAATTGTCGGCTGACACATGACACTTTGCTCCAATGAGCTTCACTCCTTTCATACATACCCCCCCCATG
>NC_056737.1:138869578-138964578 GCF_019279795.1 Protopterus annectens | reverse complement strand
ATAGCACTGCACTATCCTCAGATATGGAGCAGCACTAAGCATACATTTTGGGTGCTAATGGTCCACTTCCACTCCCCAAAACTACCTGGTGGTGCACAGCAGCTTGCTTTAGAGATGAGCATTAAGATATTTGTGATTTGTGCTGTGCTTCATAACTTGATGCTTAAAAACTGTTATTTTAGGGGGAGACTCATACCCCTCAACCTGCGGAGATTAAAACTAAGAACAAAAGCCTTGAAATGTAGGGACACCCAACTAAAATCTACACATCTAATTGACATAAAATTTGAATTGCAAGTAGGACACACCTGTTCCTGCTTTCAGTAGGAATGTGCGATACTACTCAGAGACACGTTAAAAAACGAGAGTGATAAAATCAATGGAACGATATAAGCACATTATCAAAGAGACACTGCAGCCTGTCAAGTTGATTAGTCCCCCACACAGGAACTGTCCTGCCAGTTCCCTGTAACCTGGTAAGTTATAAGCCCCCCCAATACATTTGTAAGTTTTGTTTAAGATTTGTAAACCATATAACAGAAAACTGCACTATGAAATTGTATTAGATGTCCTGTCAGTGGCAGGAGAATTGTGTGTGTATTTGGCCATTTATGTAATATAATCAGCTATATGCATATCTCTGTAGCCTGAAAACATAGGTTACTTTGTGACCTTTCTCTGTGACAACAAAGTAGGGGAGAAAAAAAAAGAAAAGAAAACATATGGAAATTGTAACTGAAGCATAACCTAGTTCTGCAGTGTTTCTGAGAAAATGCAGCTTCGCAGGAAAGGATTGATTGTTTGCCTGTAATTGTTGGAAAGTTGAAAAACTGTACTGGCAAGCCAATAATTATAAAGATACAGTTAAAGGACTATTTAAAGAAATAGGTGATCTGTATGCAAATGTGAAACCTGCTCAGTGAACATTGAAAAACCTGTTTCGCTGCACAACTGATATCTTTTTTTTTTTTTTTACTTCAGGTATGCTTTTTTCTGTATGAAAAACAGTTAATAAACAATAGTCTATTGCTTCTGTTGTGCAATGTAAATATGAAATGATCATACATGGGAATTACAAAGTACAGGATCTCTCTCTCTCTCTCTCTATATATATATATATATATATATATATATATATATATATATATATATATATATGTTTCACTAATGGATGACATATACAGAGTCAATATAACGAAGAAACAAGAATAGTCGCATAATCTATTTACACAATAGCATCTTATCAAATAACAGTATAGGTGTGTGAAATAAGTCATTTCAATACTCAGTGAAATTGCAATCACAACAGAATATAAACACTTTAATAAAAAATAGAAAAACAACATAGAAGAGATGTTCTAAATATACATAGCAGAGATGGAAATTTTATGCTCACCCAAAGCAAGAAAGGTTGGAGTGGCCTACATTTTTCCAAGATGCCTCTAAGACATGAAGTTTGTTATCAACCTACAATGACAGCAAAAACTCATTTAATATGCTGTATTTTATATAGCATATATCACGGACAGAAGTAGATCAAAAATTAAAAAAGATAGCTGGGTGCACAATACCCAGGATAAAAAAAGTGTCCAATCCTGGTAGGCTCACTGGTGCCAAGACTGAAATAAATGACAATCTAGAATCCACAAAATATGGAAACATTCCTACAATGGGGCCAGGCCAGGCCCAGGTAGAGGATTATCCCCCCTGCTGTAGAAGGAGGTGGCAGTCCACAAAAATCACAAAAACTGATAGGCCAAACAAGAACCATAAAGATCGTAGAGTGGACTACTGAGGATAAGAAATAAGTTATATATTGTTATTATTATGCAAAAATGCCAGAATTTCCAGACACAAGATAACTAGAGGAAAGAAAAATACCTCAAGAAAAACTGTCAGAAGCTTCAAATAAACAGTTGTGTTCATTAATATAACAGATTTGTGAAAAACATTATATAAACCAAGAAGCTTTGATATGTTTGGAAAAAGAAGCATCTGAAGAAGTGCAAAAATATAAACAACAAAACGTAGTGATTTTTGAAAGGTATAAAAAAGAAATATGGACATAGAAAATAAAGAGAGATTTGATATGGTACAATATTTATACAAAGTCGAAAGCCAAATTAATCAATACAAAAAAGGCAGCCCCAAAGATATTTGAAAAGAAATACAAGCAAAGGCATCCAGATATGGAAAATTTCACAATACAAAAGTAATGTCACAAAGAGGCAATGTAGCAAAGATTAGTAAAGTAGAAGTTAAAAAATAGAAGTTGAAGTTACAGAATGCCTGCAAAGTGAAGGATTTGGTGTAGAAGGTCTAACACAGGTTACATCACAGCATGATGGAATGATTCCCCAAAGTAAGGAGAAACAGGAAGATCAGGAGACATCTGAAGAAGAAATATGGACATAGGAAAGAAAAAGAGATTTAATATGGCGTAATATTTA
Organism: Protopterus annectens; assembly: GCF_019279795.1. Classification (NCBI taxonomy): domain Eukaryota; kingdom Metazoa; phylum Chordata; order Ceratodontiformes; family Protopteridae; genus Protopterus; species Protopterus annectens. The sequence goes on along the minus strand of NC_056737.1, from coordinate 138,962,128 downwards.
TGCAAAGGAGAAAGCAAAAACAATCAATACAAAAAGAGCAGCACCAAATATATTTGAAGAGAAATACAGGCAAATGAATCTGGACATGAAAAACTTTGCAATACAAAAAAATAAGAAGACAAAGAAGAAAAGTAAAAAAGAAGATTAGTAATGGAGAAGTTAAAGAAATAGGAACTGAGATTATGGAGTACCTGCTAGGTGAATGATTTAGTATAGAAAATCTAACTCAGAAAACACCACAGCAGGTTAGAGCAAGGGACATCCAAATTAAGGAGAAACCAGTGAAATGGGAAGCAACTGGTCAGTTGCCATATGAAGATATTTTGGAACCTTCCACAGGCAATGAGTATAAACATTCACTTGAAGCTGGACAGCAAGCGAAGGAACAGGAAACTGTGGCAACTCTGATACAGTCAATGTTGAGGAGTGATAGACCAGTGAGTTCCCATATGACAGAGCAATGGATGGCACAGGATGAAATTAAAGAGAATGTGCTACAGGAAGATGCTATAGAACTTTCTACAGATTCCCCACAGGAAATAAGGAACAAAAAATGTGCCCTCAGTTTAGAAGAAAATGAGCTAAGAGAAGAGTTGCTTGATTTAATCAAGATAGACATATCAATGAAATAAATAGACTGCAAAAGGTCAACAAAACCCAAAAAGTTAGACGTTTGATAAAACAAATGAACACAGTAATTAGGACTGTGCATAGAGATCCATGAGATATAATAGACGTAAACTGAATATATTACTGTGCAGCTAAACTAATAACAGATAAAATTCTAACAGAAGAACACAGGGTAGTAAGGGAAAGGGTGGGGAAAAATCAGATAGCATCATGGAAGTATCAAATAGAGAAAACTATAAAGTAATTAAGACAAGAAGTGTCACTGTTAGAAGAGTATAGAAGAGGGAACATATCAACAAAAATACTCAGAAAGATAGATGTGATAAAAGTCATGCACAGTATCAGAACACATCAGGATCTATCATGTACTATTGCAAATAACAAACTAAAAATCTCAGCACAGGCAGAAAACTTAAAAGATATGCAAATAAATATAAAGGAAATATAAAGGAAAAAATACAAAATAAGCACTTTATTGATGACCACCCAAAAAAGGAAAAAATAGATACATTTTGGAGAAATATCTGTGAAGATCCTGTGGAACATAACAAAGGTGCTAAATGGATAGAAAAAGTAAAAGAGAATGAGTCAAATGTACAGGATATAAAATGGGATGAAGTAACGGCCAGTGAGATTGAAATAAAGTTAAGAAAAGCCTCCAGCTGGAAACCCATATGCCCAGTACCTAACTTCTTGCTAAAAGTATTAAGGTCTTTATATGAAGATTTTGTCACGAGTAAGAACTATTTATATGCACACCCCTAGCAGACACCAGCCTGGTTAACAACAGGAAGAACAATGCTCCTACTGAACCTGCAAGTTATCTCAAAAGTTATAGACCAATAACTTGCCTTCCTTCAATGTATAAACTATACACTGAAGTTGTTGCTGACAGAGTTATAGTCATTTAGAAGAAAACTCAATTATTGCAATAGAACAAAAGGGTAATAAAAGAAAGTCATATGGAACAAAATATAATTTGTTGTTAAATAAAGTCATAATGAAGAACTGTAAAAAGGGGAAGAATCTAAGTATGACATGGATTGACTGCAAAAAAGCATTTGACAGTATCCCACATTCATGGATAAGAGTGTTTAAAAATGTATAAGATGCATCCTGCACTGATCAATTACATTGCAGCAACCATGAAACAGTGGCAGACTACTTTGCAATTAAGCTATGATAAAGGACAAATTATTATTCCACAGATAAAAATTCAAAGAGGGATATTTCAGGGTGACTCCCTGTCACCACTGCTATTCTGCCTTGCCCTTAACCCATGACGCTGTCTACTTAACAGATTAGGTCATGACTATAAATTGACTCCTAGAAAATAACAAAGTGAAAAGATCCCTCATCTTCTTTTTGTGGATGATTTAAAACTGTATGGTTCATCAGATGAGGAACTGAAAGCAGAACCACAAGTGGTTAAAACTTTTTCAGATGATATAAGAATGTCATTTGGTCTTGATAAATGTTCAAAAACAACCTTTAAAGCAGGAAATCTGCAGCACCAAGAAAACATCAGTTTGGGACAAGAATGTGATATAAAAGAACATGAGCAAGAGGGAGTGTATAAATATTTGGGAATTGATGAAGCATCAACAGTAAAACATGATCAATTGCAAATAAAACAAAGTAAGGAATTTTTTGAAGATTTAAATTAATGCAAAAACAGCATTGACATCTAGGAATATAGTCCAAGCTATAAACCAATTTGCTCTTCCTGTCTTAACTTACAGCTTTGGCATGATTGATTGTCCCCAAAATGTGTTGGACAGGTTAGACAGGAAAACAAGAAAGATGCTTCATGCTCATTAAATGATTTATAAAAATCAGTGCATACCAAAATTATATATCCCACGTTCTGAAGGAGGTATAGGCCTCCTTGAAATTGACAGTGGTGGCTGGTGACTTCAAATCAAAGGGGGGCTGCAGGAGACAGCTGAATGGGCGTGGTCAATGGGAAGGGGTGTGGCCAACTAGAAAGGGGAGGAGCTATGCTAAAAACCACAAAAACTAACTAAATACACTGCCCTGGGTGCCAAACCATCATTATGAGAGTCCGAGACAAAATGATGTGTAGAAGAACAAAAATATTTCAGTGCATTGGCTGCATGACAGCTTACTTAATATCTAGATGGAAACAAAAAGGTTGTGAGGCATGAAAAAATAAATTACTTTTTAAATACATTAATGGAATGCCAGTCAAAATCAAGTATAAGAAAAACAAGCAGCACTCAACTCAAACCACTTCTTGCAGTGCAGTTCTAATTATAATTTATATTCAGCTTTATTAAAGTACCAAGTAACATGCTGAAAGTAAAAATCTCTGATGCCCCCACTTGTAAAAATATTTCTTATCCAAAAAAAGACATGCTGCCTGACAACTATCTACTTGTTTCATGGGGAAAACATGATCAAAGTAAAATATGAAAAGCAAACAAGAAATAAGCTCAAGATACATTGCTTAAAAGGATTACTGTACAGGTTATGGACCACACGATTGGCATTCTGTTTATTTACGGGTAAAGCCTGCAGAGATGACTGGAAGTCTCCAAGTGTAATGAGCTTCTTAAAATAATGTAATCCTGTCCTTTATTACAAATACTGTCATATGCATTTCAATACCCAAGGCTTATACATTATCTAGTTAAGTATTCTCTACATGGCAACAACAGAAAGGCTTTCAATGTTGGCAATTCTTTAACAGTATGCGTATTAAAGCTTGCTTGCATCTTACGATCTCAGCCAAGCTTACCTGATGGTCATTAAAGTATTGCTACTTAAACACAGAGCAACAGGCACTTTGAGTAATAAGCATAAAGCAACAGTACAAAAAATATGACAGAAACCAGACCATTCTGCAAAAATCAAGGACAGATGAAAAGCCACTCTAGGACTTGTGTCTACCTTGGATGGGGGGAATACTCTGCACATTTACACGCATAACTTTGCCTTGCTTCAACACATCCAGAGTCACTACATAGGGGAGTGGGGTGCAACAAGTATGTCACAATTTGAAATGTCTCTGGCTGACAGTGATGGCCCTGACACATTTCATACTTCTCAACCTCAGAGCAAGAAATCCGGGCAAAGCCATTCATAGAAGTGGGACAAAGGCCCCAAAATAAGGACAATTTTTAAATATTGCTCTTATAAACTTAGAAAGATAATATAATAGTAGGTCTTGTATAGTATGAATTTTCTGAAGGGTATGAAATTTGAAACTGAAATGTCTGTCATTATTTTCTAACTTCAGTCTTTAATGATTTGCCACTAATTTGCCAAAAAAACACAATTTTATGGAAATGGACCAAAAATGCGATGCAAAAATATAAAAAAGCCACACAATACAGCTGGGAACCTGTCAAAGAAGTGACACTTTTTAATATTTGTACTGCTAACTTGAGCAGCTGACAAAATAAAAGAATCTACATGCATTTCTGAAATAAAAGTAATCTATAACTCTGATTATTAGTTATTTATTAATTGTAAACCCTCCATGTTTTCTTCCAAAATTGCCATTTTGCGGCGGCATTAATAAGGGAAGAGCAACATTTTGAGCCAAAATCGTGGACAGTTGAGAGGTTTGGATATGCCTAATTCTATAAAGCAATTTATTTGCCCATACCTCTCAACCTGTTAATGCAGGAAATCTGAAGAAGGCCAAATATATTGGGGGGACATGTAAACAGTACTAAAAATTGCTCTTGTATAAACTCAGAAGTTGAGAGAATAACAGGTCTTGCTTTAGCATGCATTTTTCTGAAGGTTATGAAGTCTAAAACTCAGTGTCTGGCATTATTTAGTGACATCATTCCTAAATGATTTGTCAGAAAACCACAAATTTTATGAGGAACAAACCAAAAATAAGAAGCAAAAATCTATTCATTCTGCAAAAATCTGGACAGTTGACAGGTATAGTTCAGCCGGCGCTGTCTTTGAGTTTGCTGACCTTCCCCCCTCACAAAATCATGGGTGAATAGAGCCTCCCCCCTGCAGCCATTCCAATGAACCATTGCTTGGCTATTTCACCCAATTTACCATAAACACTAATGTGCATACTGCTTTACTTCTGTGATGATTTGGACTTCATTTGAAAGTTTTATTTTACATTTTACAGCGCAAACACTGATAGGTATCTGCTAAACAAAGCAATGCAGTCTCACAATGAAAACAGACTTAGCATTAAAACTTCTCTGCCCTTGAAAACTCACATTCATTGAAACTGCATTGAAACTTACATCCTCTTAGCACAAAACACCTGAACAAAGCCAATAATGGGGGAATACAGTCCCCAAACATATTCATTGAATTCAGTTCTCACTATAGCTCTCAACCTCTTAGCAAAAAACATCCGGACAAAGCCAGTAATGGGGGAATACAGCCCCCAAACATATTCAGTGAATTCAGTTCTTACCAAAGCTCTCAACCTTAGCACAAAAAACCTGGATGAAGCAAATAATGGGGGAATACAGACCCAAAATAGGGACAAATTTCAGATATCCATCTTATAAACTTATAAAATTGCTAGAATACAAGCTTTTGTGTTATCATGTACTTTCTGAAGAATATGACGTCTGAAATTCAAATGCTTGTCATTTTTATTTAACATTTGTTAACCAGGAAAGTCTGACTTGGAACAAAAGCCAATTTTCAGCAGAGGCCCAGGGAGAAACACTCCAGACAGACACATGTTTTTGTAAGATGGGAGGACACCCACACAAACACAGGGAGGACATGCAGACTCCACACAGAAGGCACCTCAGCCAAGAATCAAACCAGAGAACCTGCCGCTGGTAGGCAACAATGCTACCACTGTACTAATGCACTAATGACTGCACCAATGCACTACTGACTTTGCAAGGGCACATACAGAAACCACAGATTTTATGAGGAACAGAACAATCATGAGGGAAAAATCTGCACTTTATTTACAAATGGTGGTGGGTAGGGACTTCAGGCTCTTGCTACCTGAGCCCAAGGTATAGAGTTCATGCCTGTTCTCTACCCACCACCATATAGCACTTGGGGCATTTTATACACACACACACACACACACACACACACACACACACACACACACACACACACACACACACACACACACCTCTTTCATCTCAGTTCCCTACCTACATGCCTTTTGGCTCCTCCAGTCCCCATGAGTCCTGCACATGGTAACAGTTTCCCCATGAGAGCATCCACATCCACTCCCCCCATGAGAGCAGGCTCCAGCCTGTGGACATTGCAGTCTGGACGTTTTCTGTTCTGTGTGGTCTTCGACGTCTGGGTTGCAGGGCAGAGATGGCTTATCCGGATTGCTGACAAAGCAGTCTGGAGTTCCCAATCTGTGAAAGATTTGGATAGGAATAGATGGAGTTTTGCCTTTTTAGGGTTACATATGAGATGGTTGTCAGTTAGCCAAGTTTCAGTGAGGTTAAAGGAGGTGTGAGTAAGGGAAAGCAGATCAGAGGGATTGTCAGCAGTGGTGATGACAGTGGAGTTGTCTGCATACTGAATGAGGGATGACTGAGGAGTGGATGTATGGAGTTGGTAAGTAAATATGTTAAAAAGAAGGGGGCCTAGAATGGAGCCTTGTGGGACACCCATTTTATGAGGAGAAAGGGAGATAGGGCTGAGAGACATTTGACTGATTGCTGTCTGTTAGTGAGGTAGCTGGAAAACAGGAAATAGTTGGGAAGAGGTTTAGTTGATTTAGTTTAGAAAGGGGGATGGAGTCGGAGACAGTGTCAAAGGCTTTGGAGAGGTCTAGGAAGAGGCAGGGCACTAATTTATTATTGTCTCTGGCTAGAGAGATGGCATTTGTAAAGCAGATGAGAGTGATAGTGGTGCTGTGGTGGGCTGAAAGCTGTGCTGCTTAGGGGTGATGAGGTTTTCTAGTATGAGATAAGACAGGATTTGTTTATGGACACAGTGCTCGAGAATTCTGAAGAGTGGAGAGAGTCTGACAATTGGATGGTAATTAGGGAGTTCTATAGAGTTCCCAGCTTTGTGGATAGATATGGTGTGGAATTTCTTCCTAAGAGCTGGGAGAGTGGATTCACGGATTGAGCTGTTAATCAGGATGGATACCGGGTATGTTATGGAGGTGGCAGCTGTCTTTAGGAGGATGGATACCGGGTATGTTATGGAGGTGCCAGCTGTCTTTAGGAAGAGTGAAGTTAGGTTGTCAGCTGGTGGGGAATATGGTTTAAGTTTGTAAAGAAGTCTTGTAGTCCTTGTCTTAATGGCTGGGCAACTAGGCTCCTTCATACCACCAAGGAATAATATATTTATTACATTTGCTGACCTGGATTATCTACCTGGAAAGATCTTCAGGCTAAGTAGGGATATGGGAAAATATTTTATATAGCTTGCTGCATGCAGCAGTTAAGCAGAGCAGTGAAATATGATTAGGAATACTTGTAAGGGAAATTGCCATAGATAAAAGATTTTTTGAATAATCCATGTTCATTTACATTAAAGCTATCTTAATGCAAGACATATAGAGAAATTAATGATGTTACAGTATAAATCTGGCAGTTTAGACAATAGTTTAGACAATGGAGCAGTAAGTCTATAAACTGCTAACAAGCTTCATCCTCAGCTACAGAGTTTGGTTCTCAACACCTCTGTGTGTCTACTTTGTGCAAGTCATTAACTATCTACTGCTCCTGGGTCACCCCTCAAAGGATGCTTCACCTTAGTGGGCTTTAGTTGGCTAACAGACTGACTAATACTAAACGTAAACTACAAATCTATCTGAGCCAAAATGAAATTGGCAACACTGTGCAGAAATACTTTGCTTTTGTATTAGCTGGACATATTTGAACTTCCTTTTTTATTTATGAAGTGAGTTAGTAAATATGAACAGGCTTAATTTTGTAGAATTTCTTTCATTGAAAAACAGCATTGAAAGTTTTATTACCAGATTCTCCCATCATTCACCCCACTGTCTAATACGCTAAAATGTCAAATGGCTTCAAATCAAACAGGCAGCACACTTCTTACTTGGTTCAGTGGAACATTTTTACCTCTCACAGAGAAACTCACCAACTAAATCAGCCTCATATAACATCTGAAGCTTCTCCCAACGTTACTGAAACCTTAAGTAAACTTCATTGTTTCAATAATGCTTTCTCCTCACTAGACTCTAAACTCTGGGAATTAAATTTGAACTATCTAAAAAAACCTCCCCTCCTATGTCCAGTTTAGGCCTCAGTTCAAACAATTCCTCCATTATCAGGCTAAATGCCTAAACGTCATTGCTGGCTACTCTTGTCCTACCATTCATTCTCTGTCATATTCGGAATTCCCTCTCTAGGATTTTCATTACTGCAGTCACTGGAGGTGGTAAATCGGAATCCGTATCCTTCCCTGATTGACTCACATAAGTCCACAATGGAAAACTGCTTGATTCTCGCTCTTTTCCCAGCACATAAAGCCTGGGAAAAGAGCGACAACCAATCAGCAGCATTTAGGCTTAGCCCAGCAAGCACGTCATGACGTGCCTGCTGACGTCGCAGTCCGAGCCCCTTCCAATTCTATACGGTTTGGAACCGCATAGACTTCTGGGCATCACAATGATGCCTTCATTGCTCCTCCGGGCTGCAATGAAAACAAAAAAAAAAAAAAAAAGGCTGTTTAAAACCGCGGTTACAGTGCGCAATGCGCATGCGCGTACTTCCGAGTCGCGGACTCGAATTAAAGTGCATAAAAAGATATATATATATATATATTTTTTACATTATTATTAAACTGCAACAATTACTGCTATTTAGCTGAGGGGGTTGCAGTCCGGCAGTCCGATGCCACGAGCCGCCCCTGGAAATTGATTACACATATAGATCTGTAATCATGGGACTGCACAGATATTTGTTGACTTCACAAGGCCCAAATGTAGTTAAAGTTTTTAAACACGAAAAGACAAAATCTAACATGACTTCCCTTCTTAGTTTAGCAGAAGGATATCAGCATCATGTGGGAGTGGAAATCAAACTAGAAGTAGATAAAAGTCAGGCAGCAACTGAATGTGCCGAAAAACAAAACAAAAAATAATATAAGGTGAAGGATCAGATAAGAAGGCAAGAAATGTGGAAAATGCATAAATATATCTGCAAGTATAGAAAACTCCTGGAACAATCTCATGTTGACCAGGATTGAAAGCAGGAATGGTTAAGGAGAGGTGAATTTAAACCAAAAGACAAAATGTTAATACTGGCAGCCCAAGATAGTGGACTACATACAAGTTGGATTACAAAGTCCATTGAACATGTGGGAGAAACAGACAAATGTAGGTTTTGTAAAACAGAATTGGAAACAGTTGCACATCTTGTCGCTGGCTGAGAAGGACTGTATACTGAAAGGCATAACAATGTCGCAAGACTGTTGCATTAGGGATTATTCAAACATTATAGTATTGAAGTGGATGAAAAACATTGGAAACATGAGACAGAAAGCATCATAGAAAATGATGAAGTTTATACCACATGGGATCACCCACGACCAACAGTTCAAAAAAATAGATGCGAAAAAATCTGATATAGTGGTCCATGAAAAGAAGACAAAAGTAGCATTGATTATTGAAATTGCTGTACCCAGTGACTACAGTGTCTTGCATATAGAGAGACACAAAGTAATAAAATATCAGGATTTGCAGGCGGAAATGAGGGCAATGTAGAAGAAGGATAGCCAGACACTTCCAGTATTAATAGAAGCGATGGGTCTTATAAAAAAGAATTTAGAGTCATACTTGCATATGTTACCAATACATGAAACTCCATACGAACTGCAGAAGGAATCATGACTGGGCACATTGAGGGTGCTGTGAAGAGCACTTTTGGCTAACATCAAAGATTGAAACAATATTAATTTCATGAACTTTAATCATACTTTGACTTAGGAATGAGGTCCATTCCCGTCATGGTATTAGAAACCCAAAAAAACTTGGAGAAATTAAAAAAGAAGGACGGAATCAAATTACCCATAGTTCACTTCAGGGCCCAGGTTACCAGATCAAGTATTTGTTAACAAGGAGACAATTTTGATTGGAAAAGGGCCTCAGGACTTTTTCTTTAAGCAGATTTGGCCTCCACTCTGAATATTTCATTGGGTATTTGACAACATTGCTTAATATGGCAGAAAGCATCCTTCCAATGATGGTCGATGTACTTTGTTGCTGCTAATATAATATGACTAAGGGTTTGAGCATTTTTAGGTTTTGTTTTAAATGTGCGGCCACATATCACTATGTTCTTTTTATCTACATTATGTAAATGGTACACCTTGTCCCCCTTGATCCCAGAAGCCAAGCCAGAATCCCTTAAGTTTTACATACTCCCAAATAATATGCTCCAATGATGGAACTAAGTTGATTTCTTGATATTGCCACCATTTAGGATTGACCTCTCTTGTGAAATTGGATATGTTGTCCTCATTAAAAACTGTCTGTGGATACATTTCCAAACAAAATCCTCTATCTCATGGATGAAGAAGATGAAAATGGGAGCTTTATAAGAGTATCAACATAAGAATGTGGAAGGGGCCGTATATTATCCTTGCTGAGCATGGCCATGAAATATGATGTTGCATTGAATTGTAAGGGTAAAAGCAGAGTATATGACTGAGGTGCACTCCCTTTTGAGAGATTATTTTTCCACAGTAAAGTAAAGAAGTGCTGAAATATTAAAATATTATGAATCCCAACCCACTGAGATGCATCAGTACTAGAGAATAGTAGGGCCTTAAGTTGGAAATAGAACATGTAGTGATGGTGAAGTACTATTTCCTCATTAGAGTTAAAAGACTTCCTTGAGCATAAATAAAGCAGGAGGAAAAGTCTGTTCTCCCACAGTATTGATAATGAGAAAGATGGCTGGATATTCTTAAACTTTGGGAGTGTCCATAAGGGAGAATAACAGCTAGTAAGCAATTACTGTGATCATATAATTCAAAATGCAACCATATAGTGTATTAAGGTATTGTGAGAACGTGATGTCTCCCATATTTCTATAATGGTCCACTGCAAAAACCTAGAGCAAAGTCACCTGAATATAATGATATATTCTTTATGTATGCATAAATTGTGGCCTTCAAGAGGGATCTAGGGTGATGACCATTAGCTTCATCCACAATGTAAGTTGAGCTGGTGAATAGAAGTTCCCATAACATCTAATCCTCACAGCTTGATATGTTAGATGCAGGCTAGGAAGCCTTATACCACCTGTATTTCTAGGTGCAAAATGAGTTGTTTGACTTCCTCTAGTTGTGGAAGGAGATGACAGAAATTTTAAAATACATCTGTTCCATCTCATTAAAGGTGGAGGATGTTTTTACATAGCAAGGCCTTGAAGTAAATATAAGAGCTTGGGACAGAAAAACATTTTAATAAGTAACAGTTTTAAGTCCTGGGATAAATCCCATATGCCCTATTCCTTTGTACTTCTATAATGACTTGCAAACATTGGACATTCAAGTCTTTGGTTATTGGCTAGCTGAACACCCATAATGTGATATATGGCAGATTAACACTAAACCCGTATTTATACATAACCACAAAATAGGCCAGTGAAAATGAATAAATTCCACAGGACACCAAACTGGACCCCTAGGAGAAATATTGAGCTCAACATAACGTTGTAAGCTCTGGATGTTAAGAAGGACAGAAGTCTCTTTAAAAATCAATTTCTCCAACTCAACCAGTGAGTCCTGAATTTCCGAAGACATGTGAGCCATAGCACGCATGCCTACAGACATAAAGGGATTACCTCCTCGTTGTATACAATCATGTTCCATTTTTTCCAGCAGTTTTTTATATCCCTGTGACACTTGTATAGTCGCATTCCCACCATTAGTACTGCATTCACTAATCAAGTAACAGAAGCCACTGTTTTAGATCAAGTTAAAGGTGATTTATATAATAATCAAAGTGTGAAGAAAAAATTGTTATACAAAGAAACTATTTTCATTCTTAAATATAACACTCTGGTTCCCAGAGGTTTAAACTGAGATTGTAATTGGAAAGTTTTTATTTAATTATGGGTGTGTGTAATTATCCAATTATTAATAATGTCTGATAATTCCTTAGTTTGTATATAAGGTTGCTTGTGTGAATATTTGAAGTTTTACTCTGTAACGGCTGTATGCAGAGGCGCTAAGAGGTTTGTGTGTTTTATTAAATAAGCTCTTGATCCAGTTTGGTATCCTGTGGAATTTATTTGTTTTCACTGGCCTATTTTGTGGTTGTGTATAATCTTTGGCTCTAACTAAACCCATATTTACTCTGAACACAAAAAACATTTGTGCACCATGGGTCAGATATACAGACTTTGAACGGTTAATTCTGTACCTAGAGAATGTTTGCCAGGCCAAAATCATCATCCATGAATTGGGGGCATGAGTTGGCTGTATTTCAGAAGCCATAATAACTCTTATTCAGATATGTCCACCCCTCTGCTTACCTTGTTATATTGCTTCCCATCTGTTAGGGAATTTAATATAACTCTAAGTGTAAATGTTAGAGATTTGTTGGCCAATATAAACCAATAATGGGGCTGGAGGGCATGCTATGATGCACTCCTTTAAATATAGGTAAAGATTTAGAAATATTAGGCCCAAGAAGCACTTTACTACAGCCATTTAATTATGTTACAATGAAGTGAAGGCTTCAGTAAAAGATTGTGGAAAGCCAAAGTCAGCTCAGATACAAAACATATATTTCCAATGTATATTATTGAAGGCTATTTCTACATCTATGGCTAGCAACACTGATGAGTCATGTAACAGGTTACCTCTCTCTAACCACTGGGAAGCTGTCAGTATGTTGTACTAGGACATTAAACCCTGAACAAATCCTGCTTGATCAGAATGAACTAAGGTGGGATTATAGGTGCAAGATGCATTGCCCAAATGTTCATATACATTTTATTACATACATTCAAAAGTGATATTTGGCAAAATTTAGCAGGATCTGAAGAATCCTTTCTCAGCTTTAGAAAGGGTGATTGTGAGGGAGCACTTCCATGAGGGAGGTATGCTGTTTATCTTAGGAGAAAGAGAGAGAGAGAGAGAGAGAGAGAGAGAGATGATGCCAGAAGGGCTTTGTAGAGCTCAGCTGGTAGGCCATTCACCACTGGGGTCTTATTAAACTTCAGTTTTTAATAGCTGATAATATCTCTTGCTGGGAAAAGGGGCTGCTCAAGGGATGTAATCTGTTTTGAAGATAGATGTGGCAATTCCAGCAAATTTACGCTGGCAACTGAACTATCAGATAGAGTTTTAATTATTCCCTCTTATTCAGAACACAGGATTTGGTAATAAGTCTTGAACCTTTCCAATATTTCATCTATGGAGTAATAGTGGTTCCAAAGGAAAGTGAGGGCATAGTTGGTCTTACCCTAGTCCTACAATTCTTTGCCAATCAGGAAATTTTCTGGAAACTTCATAATACTGGAGGCAAAGCTTATTTAAAACAGTTTCTTATTTTATGTTTAATATATCCTGTGTCCTATAGCTGATCATTATAGGTGAATGTTTTACTATGGGACAGTTGAAAGGCCCTTGTTGCTGAAGTGTTGATTCATACATTTGCACAATTAATGTCTCCTGTAAGGATGATAGCCCTGGGCCCTTTCCTGGACATGATTCAGCAGCTGCTTGATTGCTTTAAACTGTAAGGAAGGATGACGATATATGGAGGATAGAGTTAGAATTCTACCTCTAACCCTAATCAATACACTTGCAAATTTGCCATTGGGATTTGGAGTTTATCAAAGACTTGAATAGTACAATTACAGATTTTTTGTAAGATTGCTACTCCATTCCTCTTGCCTGAACTATATGCTGAATAGGCTAATATTACATATCCCAGGTTGCTAATTTCAGATGCTGCCGAGAAGGCAACTGTGTTTGCTGAAAGCCAATAACATCAGGAAAATAGATTCTAATCCATTTGCTTAGATAAGTCCTGTTAATTAGAGAATTTATACCATTGATATTAACCCTAAATAATTTCATTGCTCAATACTTTTCATAAAGACACTATATTCCTCCACTGAGGGCTTTGTATCCTCTTCCTGGAGAATAATAGTTTCATAGTTTCATAGTTTAGTACTAGGCTATCTGCCCTGGGGCATTTATAAGCCTAGCCATAGTGATGTGGCTTTCGCCACCCCATGTAATGGTACAAATGTGTACAGAATAGATTTAGAATACTGTGCCTCTGTCTAGTAGTGACACAGTGAAGACCCCCTTACATAATAGAATTAGTTTACTGTGCCTCTGTATAGTAGTGACACAGAGATGATCCCCGGGGTAAACCTACGATCTCCCATCCACTCGTCAATATTTCTCTTGAACAGAGTCAGTGAGGGGCTCTGCCTAACATGAACTGGGATTTTGTACCAGAGTATAGGAAGCCTCTGAGTTATGAATCTGTCCCTCCAGCATGTCCTATTCATATTTGTGCTGAGGTTTAAATCTTTAGCTCTCGTGGTTCTGATGGATTTGGATTTTTTGAGGTGGAGCATGTCCATCAATGCCTGATTGGACATGGCCTTGTACGTCAGGCACAGATCACCTCTGAGTAGGCGGTATGCTACTGAATAGAGCTGGAGTTTCTTTAGTCTGGCAGCATATGACATATGTTGTAGACCCTTGATCCTCTTGGTGAGGTACTTTTGGGGTCTCTCCAGCTGTTGCAAGTGCCGGGTGAGGTACATACCAAATGGGGCATTGTACTCAATCATGGGCCTGGTAAGGGAGGAGTACAGGGGTACAATGACCTCCTTTGATCTGGATGTGAATCCCTTCATGATAAGGTGGGCAAGGTAGAAAGTCTTTCTAACCACATTGGCAAAGTGGATGTCAAATGAGAGGTCACTATCGACTTGGGTCCCCAGGTCTCTGATTACTTTTTCTGCACTCGGTGGGTTACTGTCTATGTGATAATTTGTGGGTACTTTGTTTTTCCCAAAGGGGGTGACTATACATTTTTTGGCATTTAATTTAAGGCCATGACTCCGGCACCAGTTGTCCGTTTCAGTGAGGCCTTTCTGTAGGATGTATGTGTCAGCTGGTGTATCGACTATGGCGCCTAGTTTGCAGTCATCTGAAAACTTTGTCAGCCACAACCCTCCCATGTTTGCTTTCACATCTGAGAAATAAATGCCGAACAAGAGGGGTCCCAGGACAGAGCCCTGTGGGACACCACTTGTGACTGGCTTTAAGTCTGACATGGCTCCAGCGATTTTGACTTTATGGGTTCTATCCTTTAGCCAGTTTGCAACCCATCTTGTGACATATGGATTTACATTTAAGCTGTTGAGCTTATCTATGATGCCTGTGTGGGGTATTGTGTCGAAAGCTTTAGCCAAGTCCAGGTAGGCTGTATGGACTGCTTTGCCCTCGTCAATGGCTCTAGTGAATGTTTTGAAAAAGTCAACCAGGTTCAAAAGGCAGGATCTGCCTTTTACAAAGCCGAACTTGTTGGGATCAAGTGTCTGTAGGTCCCCAATGTCTCTGTTTATGAGTTCCATAATGATTCTTTCCATTGCTTTGCAGACCAGGCTGGTTAAGCTTATGGGGCGGTAGTTACCAGGGTCTGTAGAGGTGCCTCCTTTGTGAAGTGGGACCACTGTTGCTGTACGCCAGTGTTCAGGTACATATCGTGTAATAAGGCTAAGGTTAAATAGCATTTTTATGTGCGGGTTTAGCTCCTCTTGGAGTTCACGTAGTACGCAACCCGGGATACCGTCAGGTCCCATTGATGCTGTGTTTTTAGCTTTGCTGAGGGCAGTTCTCACCTGGACATCTGAGATGACATGGGAGGTTACATTCAGCTGGGATAAGTATTTCCTCTTTTGGGGGTGAGGGAGTGGAGAAATTTGCACTGAACCTGTCTGCCAGAATGTTGGCAATATCTGTGGGTTCAGTGTATTTTTTGTCATTGTGAACTAACTCTGAGCATATCTGAGGGTTTCTGCCCAGGTTTCTAATATAGCAGAAGAAGGCCTTGTGGTTATCTTTAGTGTCCATTGTGATTTTTCTCTCAAGGTTGGCCTTGGATGTTTTTATGAGAGAATGTAGCTTTCTACTAGTGCTGATCAGAGATGCCTTCTCTTTATGGGATTTTGCTCTGATGTGCAGTAGCTTCTTTCTTTTGTTATACAATTTGTTTATGGCTGGGGTCCACCAGACAGGATGCCTGCACTTGGTGGAGAGGGTCTTGGTTTTATTTGGGATTGCATGATCCATGCATTCTTGGAGATGTCCGTAGAATGCATTTGTGAAGGATTCAACATTGTGGGATGTGGTTTCCACTGGCCCAGTGGGCTTAAAGGATACCATCTCGGTCTTAAGAAGTGTAAAGTCAGCTTTTGAGAAGTTTTTCACTGTAGTCTTTTGTGTTGGGGTGGAGGTGGGATATGTATATCCAGGATGATTAGTTTGTGGTCAGATCTCACTAGTGAGGGGTATACTTCTGGTGTGGAGCACTTTGTCCCCATGTCTGTGATGATCAGGTCTAGTATATTATCTCCCCTTGTGGGAGAGGTGACTAGCTGTTCCATTGCATTTGAATTTATGAATTCCAGGAACCTTTGGGCTAGGGTGTTAGGGCTAGAATAATGCACCCAGTCTATGTTAGGGTAGTTGAAGTCTTCCAATATGATGGTGTTTGGTGAGACATTCATATCCTCCAATGTCTTCAGGAAGGCTGAATGGGGTTCCTGAGATTGGGAGGGTGGTCTGTAACATGCTAGCAGTTGTATAGCAGATTTGCCTACAGTTAGTTGCACCTGGATGGTCTCTGATGCTTCATGTGTTACCGCTAACCTGGAGGTGTTGGTGTCCTTGATGAATATGGACACTCCCCCTCCCTTTTTGGTTTGACCTGAGTTTTGGGGCCGAAAAGCATGGTACGAGGTATAGCCTGGTAGCGCTGGGGTGCTCTCAGGAGCCTTGAACCAGGTTTCAGTGACTGCACAGACATCGATGTTCTCCATACTGAGGAGTGCTTCGAGAGCCTGCGTCTTGAGATTTAGACTTCTGGCGTTGAGCAGCATTACCCTTAATTTTTTTCCATTTTTGTTTTCTAAGGAGGTGGGTTTGTCTTTTGAGCCTTGCCTAAAAAAGGCACTATGGAGGTGGCAAGAGCCTTAGCCAATATCCGGAAGCCCAGTGGTGACAGATGCAAGCCGTCCCTTGCGAAGCAGCGTGGCTTGTCCAGCATGTCATCCCAAGCAGACAGACATTGGATCCCCCTAGAATGACACCAGTAATTGAGCCAATTATTAAAGATGATCATCTTGTCTTTGTATTGTGACATAATTCTTGGTGAGGGCAAGATGCTGCTCAGGGTCAGGGTCATACCAGCCTCTGGGCTACATAATCAGAGAGCTCCTCTATGTCTTTTTTCATGTAGTCCAGGGAGGTACGTCTCAGGTCATTCACGCCGGCATGGATAATGATGGAGTCATATTTGTACTTGCTTTGGAGTGACCTGAGTGCGTGTGTTATGTGGCAGATCCTAGCTCCCGATAGGCAGCTCACCGTTACCCTCTACTTGTTCAGCCTGGTAAGCGGAACATCAGTGTGTCTGACTATAGAGTCACCTATTACTAGTGTATCAGGCATAGTGTCTTGGCCTTAAGGGCTGTGATTGTTTGACACATTGATTTATTGAAGTATGTGTTGCATATGTTGTGTTTTGAGGTGGTGGATTTCCGGGTGTCTGCTTTGGGAGCCTCTGTTGTTTTGGTAAGTTTTTGTTAGAGCCTCCGAGTATGTCTTTGTGTTATTATGTGTTTGGTTTGCAGTTGTGGTAGGTCTATGTGGGACTGGGTTTGCTGTGTGTGTGGTTACCTTCTCCTCCTGTCTGGCTTGCCAGTCCTGAGTTGAGAGAGTTCAGCCTCCAGTTTGGCTATATAGTTGCATCTCTCACATGTATTTGTGTTTGTTGGGAGGAGGAGAGGGTTATCTGTGTACATGAGACAATTGTAGCATTGTCTCAAGATTCCCAGATTAACCAGCTGAGCCGGAGAGGATGCTAGTGATCTACCACTTGACATGCTAGAATATTATAAGGGAGTGCTGTGCCTTTAAGGGAAGTGGGTACTCACAGGGGTGGTAGGTGGATGTAGTGCTTTCTTTAGTTTGAGAGTGCTTATTTAGAAGAGAGGTTTTGAGAACAAGTGCTAGGCTTATAACAAAGCGAGTAGACTGATTATTATAAGAGTAGAGCTTTCTTAAGGAAAAATTTGAAGAGCAGACTTGGCGGAGCCAGAAAAAGTTAAAACCTTGTTTAACTGGCGCTGTGCTATGCGCACAATTGCGCAAAGCCGCGCAAATGTGGATTTTAAACAGGGAACTTTAAAAAGAGCTGGAAATGGTCCAAAACAACCAATTACTACAAGCTCCTGTGCTGAGGTCACTCCTTCAGGGACAGATAGGCTGCTCAAGGCTCCCCACTCCCACTGGTGAGCAAAGAAACTTCCTTCTATCCAAGTAAGGCAATGGACAACACAGGAACTACACCACAGCCCAGAATACAGCAAAGCCTGTATACTGGTCTAAACTAGTCGAGGAGAGGCGGGAAAACAAGGATATTTTTTTTGTTTGTTTTGTTTTTGAGATAGAAAGCACACAGAAATGCAGTAAACAGTAATAAATCAGTTACACAGGCTAGCACACTTTAGTGGGCAGTCTCAACAGTTAAATTTAACAAACAAACAAACAAACTTTCGACCAATTTTCGACCAAATGTAACTTTAAGTGCAGATAATATATAATGCAACAAACAGCTAAAAAACAGTTTAAGCTTGTCTAAAGTAAGCAAGAGAATGTATTTTAGGTAAAAAAAGCAAAAAATACTTAAATCAGGAAAGTAGTCGCTTTTATCAGTTCTCTGCTGCTAGGACCACTCTGCAGGACCACGAGGAGCTGTTTCTGAGTAGTATGCCTGTATATGTCAGCTTCCCCAAAAAAGAAAACTGAAAATTATATTTGATACAACTAAACATTAAAATCTTACCCAGAATAATTCTAACTTGTCATTAAAAGGCATATACATTTCTATAAATTAATATGTAAACACACAAGTATCTATAACGTTTGAATAATAAAACAAATAAGATAACACCTTGTAAATTAATATATACAGTCCATGGAATAGGATCCCAAGGTTATGGAGGAATAAGTTATCATGCAATGTCTCATTTGCAATTAGAGAACAGGTGGAAGACATCAAGTCAAAGAGAAGACAGCACTGTATGGCTCTCAACCTCCTTGATTGGCTCTCAAGATTCTCACGCTAAATGCAAATAGGTAAATACTAGCCCATCACTTTATCATAAAACAATATTATATCAATTCCAAATACGTGTCATTAATTCAACAACGAAATGGAATGCCATTATCTCCCATAGTTTTACTATGCCCACTATAACAAGCAATGTAAGAAATATTTAGTTTACTCTGGCAGACAGAGAGAAAATGTTATAAAACAAGAAAATGCCACTTATCTTCTGATGAATGATCATGTCACCAAGCAGTTCAAGATAAGTTCTGTGTCATTCATCAATAGAATTGCTCTCTTTGGACCTGGAGATTTAGGCGAAGGATCCAAAACTGACCTACCACGTTTTTTGAGTGATGTTGAGTAATCCATATCCTTTGGGAGAGAGACAGTGTACTTCTCTTGCAAGCTATGGATCGCATTTTCTAAATGTTGAAATATTTTAACCCCTTTCAATAGTCACACCCGCAGATGTACAGGGAATAGCAGATTCACTTTCAGACCTTTTTCCTTTAGGGCACACATAAGTGGAAAACATAACATACCATCTGTGTTGTCCATTTTCATTCTTCCTCAAATGATGGGCTTGGATCCAATGCTTGGAGCCATCTTGGCCATTGCTAAAGCTCATGGTAACCTAAAACTCTCAAGCTTCCCCTTACTCATAATGCACCAACCCTAAGTTACCTCAGATCTTGTTTGCTGATTTTACTAGAAAAGACAATATTTACTATGGACAAACAAATGAAGTGCAACAAGTTCATGTATTCAATTTAGAGAGTATGTCTGGAGCTCAGTATAAAGGACAGCGATGTTCCTCTAAGAACTTATTCTTCCAGAAGCTCATATATAAAAAATGGATGGGGTTGGTGGACTGGAAGTTGAGTAAGAATGAAAATGGACAACACAGATGGGCCATTATAGTAAGTACATAACTTTTTTATCTCATGTTGTCAATTTTAATTCTCTCAACTGATGGGACAGAGTCCTCAACTACCTAAATTCCAGGATGGACTCTACGAAAGAATATTCTTGAGTACAATTTAACCAAATGATGTTCTATCCTTGGAGACCAGATCTAATTTGAAATGAGTAACAAAGGTATTGGGAGTAGCCAAAGTTGCTGTTGAACATATATTATCCATGGATGCTCTGGAGAAGAAAACTGTAGGAGTTGTCATTGATCTTGTTGAATGAGCCCTTACAATGTTGTGGTAAGGCAATGCCCAGTTTTTTATAAATTAATGAAATGCAATCAGTTATATATCTGGTTAAAGTTACTTTGGTAACTGGTTTACCAATTTCAAGCCTGCAAAGGAAACAAATAACTGGTCTGTTTTTCTTATGTCTTTTGTTCTATGCAAGTACAAATGTACTTGTCTGTGAACATCTAATAAATGTAACATATCTTCTCCTTTGTTAGTAACTTTGGGGAAGGAAACTGGCAAATTAATAGACTGATGGATATTAAATTCTGACACCTCCTTGGGAAGAAAGGATGCATTGGTTCATAACTTAATTATATCCTTGTGAAAAATCAAGTAAGAAGGTTTTGAAGGTAATGCTTGAATTTATGAAATTTGTCTGGCAGATGTAATGGCTACTAGAAAAAAAATAATTTTCCAAGTTAGATATTTAGGGCCATACTTAGCCACTGATTCAAAGGAAAATGTATACGTGCCTGCAGTATCAGATTGAGGTCCCATTGGAGATTGGGGTCTTTAAATGGAGGTCATAAAAGTAGAATGTACTGCATGAAAGCTCTGTGCAACTTATGAGAGGCTATTGAGGAACTCTCAAAAACAAACATGGAATTTTAATATCACCACCAGCCAAACTTTAATGGTTGAGGAACTAGCTCTTTCTTTAAAAAGTAGAGCCAAAAATTTAAGTATGTCATGTATAGGAGCTGAAAAATGTTCAATATGATTTCAATGAGCCCAGAACACAATTTGTTTCCACTTATTGGAATACAGATTACATATTGAAGGTTTGTGGGAAGATAAAAGTATATGCTAGACAGGAAAAGAGAGCATAGGTTGTCTGGCTATCAATGGAACAGGAAAAGCTGGCCATCAGCCTGAGACTTGGTATGTCTGGATGGACCATACCTGTCAGGTGCGACAGCAGGTCTGGAGTCAGATCCAGAATCCAAGATTGGTGAAGTAAGTGAGGCCAATGTAAGGGGAACCGAGTCTGTCAAGGCCAGTATGGTGCAATGAGGATGACTTGCTCTTCAACATGGCAGCTTTCTATAGAAATTTCAGAATTAGTGGGATTTATGGATAGGCATATAGTAGACTGGGGGCCAATCGTGAAGTAGAGCATCCCTCTGTGATCCTCCCCCCTTGTGGGGGGATTAGGGCAAAGTAACTTCTGCATTTGTTATTTAGGGGAGAAGCAAAAAGATTGCAGCAATGCTGGTCCCATTGGTGAAATATCATCCTTGTTACTTTCTTGCTGAGAGACCACTCATGAGGTGGAAAGCACCTGCTCCGTTTGTCTACTATGACAAAGGACTTCTCCAAAATGTGAGTTGCTATAAGAGAAATGTTTGGAGGTGATTGCCCATTGCCATACTCTGAGGGATTCTCAACACAAGGAAAAAGATCTGATTCTTCCTTATTTGTTGATTTGTACCAAACTACTGACATATTGTCTATTTGAATTGCAACCATCCCCAAAAGGAGAGCATCTTGGATATCCTACAATGCTAATAGCACTGCTCTCATCTCCAGAACATTGATATGCAAGGATGCCTCTTAGGGTGACCAAATGCCTTGGACTATTTCCCAGGAAATGCACCATCACCCCAACTGTGAAGCTTCTGTGGTCACTATGGCCTCGGGCTGTGGGGAAGTGAATGGGCAGCCTTGTAGAATTTGATCTGACTGAATCCACCAGATGAGATCTCTTTTACATATCTGAGTGATTCAAATCAGAATTGACAAAGCTTGGTAAAGTACTGACCTTTGTGATGCCAGAAACCACTGTAGAAACCTCATGTAAGATATAGGTAAAGGTACCAGTGTTATAGCCACTGACATTGACCTTGGATTTTGATGGACAAAGGAGGCTGAAATCTTGGTACTGAGTATAATATTTCTGACCTATGATCTTACAGTTTGGACTCTCGAAGGGACAGTGAAGCTATCATAGAGTTTGTCTTGAGAAGAGCTCCAATGATTTCCAAATTTTGAGTTGGTAGCAGTTGAGACTAGTTGAAGTTTATGGTTATCTCCAGAAAAAAATACGTCTTGAGAACCTGACCTCTTTCCCTTATCAACAGATGCCTAGTCGGAGTGGTAATGATCCAGTCGTCCAGGTTCAGAAACACCCAGAAACTTTATAGTCTCAGGTGAGATGCTACTACTGCCATGCATATGGTGAACATTGGGGGCTGTGGTCAGACTAAAGGTCAGAGAACTGAAATGGTAGTGATTGGTTCCCAGCCAAAAGTATAAATACCTTCTGGTTCATCTGTTTATCTTTATGTGATAGAAGATATCCTAAAGATCTATAGATCTCATTTAGTAGTCCTTGCCCAGAAAAGGAAAAAGAGGGAGGGGACTGAATCATGGCCATCTGAATCTTGGTGTCAAACTGACTGTTCAAGTTGCTGAGATAAATACTTGGTCTCCAGTTCCCTGTTTTCTTTGGCACTAAAAGGAAACTTGAGTAGGCTCCGGATTCTATCTGCTCTGATGGGACCTTTTGGATGACTCATTTTTCTAGCAGCTTCATATTTGTTTTGTTGCTTCTTCCCTCTGCCAGGGTGGAACATTGCAAAATTATTATCATTATTTTTTTTTTTAAGACCGGAGGTGGAAAGGAAAAAGGGGTGTAATATAACCTATGGATAATATCCTCTCTACCCAAGTATATTATATTAAGTTTAGCCTGGCTGTTTGGTGCAGGGATAATCCACAGGTGGGTTATCAGGCCTCCTAATGAGGGGGCTTATAAGGTCTGTCAGAGAAAGAATATCTGGACCCCTTGTTTGCGGGCCACATCTACTGCACAGGTTTTGTCATCCATTGGAATTCAACCTTCTGCCCCTGGGGTTTCCTCATGTGTCCTTGAAGGGACCTTGGGATACCTTGAACCACAACTTTCGACTACCCTGTAGAGTCTTATAAACGGACATCTGCAGGGTGGAAAAACATATGCCTAAGGCATTCAGGGTCTTTCCATTTTCTCACACCTGGATAAAGTGTCCTTCACTTTGGAGGGAAACAAAGATGTGCCATCAAAGGGAGAATTGATGAATGAAGACTTGAAGGGGTCCGCAAAATCACATATCCAGGTATGTCTCCATATGGAAAAGTTTCAACTCGCCACTGTTGCAGTTCCTTTGGCTATATGTGGAATAATCCTTATGGAGGAATTTGAAACAGATTAACTGGTAGCCATCTGAGAAGCTACAGACAATGTGACTTCTGCAGAAACAGGTTCTGAGAGAGGTTCTGATAGTTCCTTAATCAAATCCCTCTGAAAACTTGTGAAATGTGCCAAATAATTTTGTGACCTTAAAGCAAAGGCTGCTGAAGCATAAACATGATTCACAAACCTGTTCATCACTCTAGACTACTTGTTAGAGGGAAGAACAGTGGAACACTGTTAGCAAATTCCTTTTTGGTAGCCGTTGTGACCATGGCATCAACAGGTACCACTTTGCTCCAAAAGCTGATTATCCGAAGGAGGTGCCATAATCCTGTATAGTCTCCTAGGCATGGGCTCAACTGAGTTAAGATCCTTACATGTCCGCTGAAAGACTAATTTAACAAACTCATCAGCAGAGTCACCATAGAAGTAGATGGGCCAGTACCAAAGGCTGCGTGAAATACTGACTTATCAAATGAAGGGTAACTTGGTGTCCAACCATCTGTCTGTTTTCGGATTTCAATAATATCTCTAAAGGAGACATCTTCAGGATGTGGTCGTGGGTACCTTTCACCTTCATTGTAGTTCATATCCTGCATGACTAACTCTTCTGAAGAGTGTTTCCTCTTACACTTCTTTTTCCTAGGAACCTCCTCAGTGGAATGCTCTGTGGAGGTACTGAAAAAATTGAAATAGAAATACCCTGTTGGAAAGTCTGAGGTTGTTGTACTGGCTGTCCCTATGTAAAACAATGTAGAGACATTAGGGTTGAAGATAGAAGAACCAAGGGGGTACCGATCTGTTCTATTCTGGTGGGCAAATTTGTCTTCATAGCTGTGAAGAAAGATTGCCTAGGAGAAAGAGAATATCTCAGATCCAAAAGAATGAACTTTTGGATCATTGTCCCTCTTTGCTTCAAAAGCAACTCCCAAGGTGCGAAAGCCGGAGTTGAGGAAAACAAAAACAAGACTCATAGGCACAGACACGGCTCCAACAACTTCATAGCTGCCCCCAATACTTCAGATCTGACAAGCAAGCTTCAGATACAAGAGTTCTTTGGACTGGACAGAATTGAAGTACTTAGGACAATCCTTGGATCTAAACAAAAGCAATTTTCAGATCTGAGGCAGGCAGAGTCAGACAGCCTGGATCCATGGGCCCTATAACAGTTGAAAATAGTTGGATGTGGCCTTTTCTTAGATGTAGGATCTACGGCTGAGGTTGGATCTAATTTAGATCTCTTTCAAAATTAGTCTGAGACCAAGAGGATGAAGTGGATGGCAAGCCTTTCTATCAAATTGTTGTTTTTTAACTAAAGCCCTGTGGTTAAAGCCAGGGCAATCTTCACAGACTTTCTTTAAAAGTAGCAGTCCAAGTCAGGAAACAGATGGAGTATGGGGATCAAAAGCAGAAATTACTGCCCATCCATAACACACATTTTTTAAGAAGGCAATAAAAGAATACCAGCAAAAATATATAAAAGTATATTAAGTGTAGGAAACTGCTCTTACTTTAAAGATATTTTACTAGAAAAATATTTGACTGAATACTCACATTTCAAGGGGAGACAGAAAAGGGAATAAATGGTTTTGCAAAATCACTAAGTCTCTGACAGGGTAAGGGATAAGATAAACATTTAAATAAAAATCAACACTTATCTTTTAACTGCTTGAGAGCTTAGGAGAACCACATCTTTCACATAAAACAGTAAATGAGATCTGAGGTATCTTAGGGTTGGTGCATTATGAGTAAGGGTTAAGCTTGAGAGTTTTAGGTTGGTACAAGCTTTAGGAATGGCCAAGATTAATCCAAGCATCGGATCTGAACCCATCAGCTGAGGAGAGAATGAAAATTGACATCAGATCCACTGCTTCCTTTGCTCAACTAATTGCTTAGAAAAGTCATTGGTGAAGCATATTCATTGTTCTAAGTAGCACACTTCCATTTTTGCCTATGCTACCCATAAATCAAGTTCTGATATTTCAAAAATATCGTGATCATTGGCTGCGGATGAGGTGAGGGCCTCTTGTTGTAGCTGAGGTGCTAAGGACCTGTAGGCATGTTCTAGAAGGAGCATAGAAACAGAATCCACATCCTGTGTCGTGCGTATCCATGATCATGTCTTTTTTTTTCTGCTCCTTCCAGAATTCCAAAATTTGAATGTTATTTCTACACCCATAATTCTCCTGGTCATCTAATTTCTCATGCAATGATTGTGTGAGTTCTAGTAAAAAATATGATTTGAAATTTGGCTTCCTCCAACCTCAGAGCATGGCCTGAGTTGGCTGCTACAGTTTCTTGGTTTGGTCTGATACTCCAGTAACAATGGGCTTGATTTCTTGGACTTGGCTTTTTAAGGACTCTTAAATAGAGTTTATAGAGGTGGCAAGCTGATTAATGGTGTTAGTTCCCCTAGCCCCGATTGTGATAGTCTTCCTTACTGTTGTGGTGGCAGGGCTGTTTCCTTAGTAGCCTGAGTGAATTTCATCATCTGCAGCTGTCAATGTCATCATGCTGGTAGATTTGGTGTCCGTTTACGATCAAAGCTTTTCCAAGCTAACTTTTGCTGTTTGAGGTTGCTTTTTAGGCAACACAAAGCAGTCACCATAAAGAGTCAAATGCTACTTTGGATTCAAGAAAAACAGGAGTATATGTTAAATACATGGCTGTTTTGGCTACTAAGGCTCAACACAGTTGTCACATCACTGCCCTCAGAACTGGAAGTCCCAGTTACACTTCTGATTTCTAGGGAGAAAAAGTAAATAAGCTAGAAAATACATTTTTGATCTGAAATAAATCAAGTAAGTTAATCTTACTGGAAGATATTGAGGTGCCCACCTCTATACAAGTTTGATGTTTTGCCTGTATATTATTTTAGACTTGGCACAACAAAGGCTCCAGTATTTTGTCAAACATGATTAGGGTATTTATCTAGCACAGTCTGAGGCTCTTTAATTTTTCTGTCTGTGCAACTGATTACCATTTCTTCTTCATTGTGAAAATATGTTTATTTCTGTATGTTTAATGTGTGTCATGCCCTCTTTATTGTGTAAGTAAACTTTCACTCACTCCCTTTTAAGATCTTGTGGCTAAATGTTTTAAGAATTATTTATTATATGAGAAGAGGGTTAACAATGTAGGCTGTCCAGCTGCTGATATCCACATATAATTGACCATAATGCTCTCTGTATTGGCATTTTAATTTTATTTCATTTAGCTATGAGTCAGCAATGGTATAGTAACTGTTGAGTCCCTAGTGATATGACATGAGAGCCCATCTCTCCCATGGCCATTAGACATATTTAGCTTAGTGAAGTGTACCCAAGTTCCATAGCCCATGTCCTTCACATGTCCTGCATGACCTGTAGTTGTCAATTGTGGGATTCATACCCAATCCAGTGCCAGACCAGTCATCACATTTGGTTGTTAGTGATATAATTCAAATTCCATCAGTAGCAGACTAATCACCAAAACTGACAGAAATGGTTAGGCTATTGGAATAAAACTTATTTAGACTAAAGCATCATTGTCTTCAAGTATGTCTGGTTTGTATACCCTTTCATCCATAAATCCACAAGGAAAATATACAGAGGTTTAATTTTGTACACCAGTTATTTTATATTTCAATCCGATTTTAGCAGAAACAGTCAGAAATGAGCTTCTCTGACAACTTCACTAAGGCAGTTTCACAGCCGAGTAAGAATCATAAAGAAAAAGGAATCCTGCATGCAGGTGTGTCTGAAGAATTGACGGTGGAAGCTCAATGTGCAGCAGAAATGTAGCCCACTAGCTCTTGTTATTGTGGTTGAGATGAATTCAGAAAAACACAATCAATTCTACCTCCAAAATATCTCAAAACCCATCTATTATTGCGGAGGCTGATTCTGGAAATGAAGCATTTGGAATTCAAAGCAGCTGAGGGAAGGTTCAGCAGCTGGAGGCAGAAGAGCAAGAGAGAGAGAGAGAAGCAGCGTCAACATGAGTGAGGCACAATCATCTTTCAACAGGGGAGTGTGAGTCAATGGAAGTAAGAACCAAAACCCTAAATGATC
The DNA here is from genome assembly GCF_019279795.1 of Protopterus annectens. Classification (NCBI taxonomy): domain Eukaryota; kingdom Metazoa; phylum Chordata; order Ceratodontiformes; family Protopteridae; genus Protopterus; species Protopterus annectens. Next base: position 138,934,768 of record NC_056737.1, on the reverse strand, counting down.
AAGTCAATGCAAAAATGTTTCATTTGTAGGACGAGGATGCTGCTTTGTTAGTTTTGTACAGGAGGGGAGTGTATTCAACACTAAGATGACAAAATACAGGTGTGAGCTTTTTGTAGAACAGTGTGCTATGCTGTGCTTTCTGTACCTTATCAGCCACTGTAGTTTAAGAAACTTTCCAGGTTGGGGGGGGGGGGGTTATTAAGCTAACTATACTGAGTATGTGTTACAAGTAAGTTGTGGAATGTGCATGCAGAAGCAACTATATTGGGTGTACAATAAACTATCTGCTAAACTACCATCGTTCCTTCACTCATTATTCAACATAATGTCAGAAGCCAGATTCGACGTCGTTTAAGTCTCGCAAAGTGTAATGAAGTGTTATAAGCCGTTTTAGTCTTTCAAAGTGCAACTAAATGTCCAACGTTCTACAAATCTCTTCAAACTGCAATGAATGTACACAGTAAGTCACGAGACTCTTCATAGTGCAACAAATGTGTAAAGTGCTACAGGTACTCACATTTATTTTTACAGCACATCAAATGAATTTCGTAAACTGAAAACTGTATAATGTGTTAGCATTCACTTTAACAGCATGTCAGATGGATTTCACAGACCCGAACTTTGGTGATTCTTGGCAATGTTACAGAGAATTGGCATGTGTTTGAACAAGAATATGATATTTTCATAGTGGTTACATATTCTGATAAAGATTCACACAAAGAAACATTTATACTTCTCAATTTAGCTGGCTCAGAGGCTACTGAGCAAGAATGTTCATTTGTATATGCACCTGCTGTGTATGTGGGAGAGGGAGAAAACTGTTGTATTATTGCTCAAGCAGAAATGCAGGAAGACCCAGATTGTTTAAAATGTAAATTCAGGGAACTGTGCAACCCTCCGACAAATTTAACGATGGAAAGACATACATTTAACACAAGGAATCAAAAACATGGATAAACTATTGAAGCATATGTTACTGATTTATGAAATAAAGCAAAAACATGTAAATTTGGAGATTTCTTAAATGATTTAATAAAAGACTGCCTTGCCTGTGGTATAAATAATGATATAGTGAGGAAAATTCTACTGTGTGATAGTGAATTAACACTGAGCATAGCTATTGAAATTTGCCAGATACATGAGCTCACAGAAAAACATATGAATATGCTTGCTGTAACCACTACTGCAAATTTAGAAGTTTTTCCTAGTTTGGTCATTCTGTTGGTGATTTTCCTAGTTTGTTTTTGCTGCTATGGCTGGAGGGAATCCTATTGTGTCATATGAAGACTTTTTGGAACTTAAAGATTCTGTTTGCACCCTTACCGTTTTGGTTCAACAACTGTTTCCTAGACCTTCTACTGCCAGTAATAATGTGAGTCAGGCAGAACATTTAGGTTTGTTGAAGAATTTTGATAATACCCCCTTATTATTGAGGGAAGAGGAACACGTTTTTGATGATGCCGAGTTTCCACCTTTGGTTTCTGAAACTCGTGCTACTACTAATGTGGGTAGCAGTGTTATTCATTCTAAAAACAATCAGCAAAGTTCCCTTCCTGGTACATTAGATTTATGGTTGAATAAGAATGCACCATCTCTGTTGGAGGAAGGGGGGATTTGGCTTTGGTGGATGTACAACTTACAAATTTTAAGGAGAAATTGTTGGAATTTAAAAAGATCCAACAAGAAAATCTTTATTTCCGTGAATGTTTGAGGGTCCAACAAGTGCAGAAGGGCCTTCGGATCTGCAGATTTCCTACAGGTATTACACCACATTCCCTTTACCATCAGGGACTTTTGGCCCTCTTTGACAGTCATGGTTGTGAGCTCCTGGGACTTATGATTAAACTTAATATGAACAAACTTGACAAGCTGCAGGAGGATATTCGTGGGCTGGATAAGAATATTCATCAGTCCGGTTTGTATCAAAGGTGTTGCTCTCAATATGATCTTGTTTTTCAACAGGTTGATGATATTGTCACAGTAATATTAAATTGTAAAGCTAAGAAGTTAGATCGAGACCAAAGAGTTTACCAGGCTGGTAAAGCCTACCTTTTGCCTCCGATTGTTCCAGGGAATCGTTCAGTGCACTTTAATTCAGTATCTGAGGATACTGTTGTACAAGAATCTTCAGCAAATGTTGTCCCTTTAGATGCACCGGGGTTCAGACATTCCAAGAGGCTGAGGAATCGCAGGCCTCAATAGTGGAGCCCCTATCCACAGGGAAACAATTGGTGACAGCAGGGACAGAGGAATGGCCCTTATTTCAATTCGAGGAGACAGTAGAGGTGACTGGTTCCAAATTACCTACTATTGTTATGAATTCTACAAACAACTTTAAAATTTATAATTATACTGATGTGTTTTTTTTTCTATGTTGCATGCTGATTTGTTAAGTAAAGGGCACAATTTTGTGCCAAGCAGACAAAGTGATTTAGCTGAATTGATTTGTGATTTTAAACTATGTGTTCATAATTTAAATTTAAAATATTTACATAGGAATGATGTTGATGCTTTTAATGCTGATAGTTGTTCAATTAGAATGCCTAGTATCTATAACCCAGATTTGCACAATGTTTTGAAAGTGTATGTGAAATGGATTTTCACCATTTTTTTGGTAAAACAGTTGGTGTTAGTAATTTAACTGGTGCTGAGTTTGAATTGTTAGCCAAACTGAGGGGTAGGAAGGATCTTAGAATTATGCAGCCAGATAAGGGGAGGGGGGTTAGTGGTAATGCAGAATGATGTGTATATACAAAGTATGTTCAATTTATTGTATAGTGATATTTATTGTGAAGCCTCCCTTAATGAGGTTAACATTGCTTATCAAAAAATTGATTGTGATTTATTTGATATGCTAACGCAAGATCAAATTAATATTGATGAATATAATTATATGTCTGTAGATTCCCCCAAGATACCAATAATATTCGGGCTGCCTAAGATTCATAAGGACCTTGCTAGCCCTCCTTTTCGTCCGATAGTGGATTCAGGATGGTCCAAAACTAGCTATATTGCTAGGTTTTTGGATAACTAACTTAAAAATAAAGTTCAGGGTATTCCTCACATCTGTCAGGATTCTTGGCATTTTCTGGAAAAGTGTAATGAATTGGTTTCCACAAGGCAAAGGTTTATTTTCTTGACTATAGATGTCAAGGATTTATATAGCTGTATCCCACATGAGCTAGGGGTGACCTGGTTTTCTGATTTTTTATTTGAAGAATTTGGTCTGGAACAGGACATTATAAATGTTTATATGCAATTAATGGATATGGTGTTGAGCAATCATTTTATTTATTATGAAGGACATTACTTTAAACAATTGCTTGGTGTCACTGTGGGCTCAGCATGTGGTCCTTTATTTGCGAACATTGTGATGGCGTGGTGTGAGAGAAGTTATTTGTTTACCTCCCCACTTTTTTCTTATGTTTCTTTATATTTTCGTTATTTGGATGACTTGTTTATAGCTTGGAAGGGCCCATCCAAAAGTATTGTGCAATTGATGGATTATATTAATAATAGTACTAATTTTCTTAAGTTTACATATACTGCTAATTTGGAGAAAATTCCTTATTTGGATGTTATGTTACATAAATTGGAGGATGGGAAGTTAAAGGCTACAATATTTAGGAAACCTACTTTTTCTAACAGTATTTTATATTTTACAAGCAGTCATCCATATCACATTAAACGGGGTATAGTTAAGGGTCAGTTGGTTAGAGCGGCCTGAATGGTCTCAATTTATGAAGATTTTTTACAGGAGTGTGATACTATGTGTCAAATGTTTTTGGATTGGGGATACCCCTAGAGCATGATTTTTAATATTAAGCAAGAAGTGATAAATAAACATTTGAAAGGCTTTTATAGGCCAGTTTTAACTAATTATAGGGGGGGATTCTGCTAATCATACTAGTTTAAGTGTTGTGCCTCTAAATGTTAATTTATTAGGAGGCAATAATACTCTTGTGCCTCATAGGAATTTTTTAGATGATAATGATTCTTGTCCTAGGGATTTGTGTATGTGCCCCTTTGTTTCTACCTTTTCCAATGAAAGTCATATGGTACAGGATATTATCAATAAGAATTGGCATATCCTTGTAAGTGAACCAACTATGGATGAGACTCTTGGTGAGTACCCTAAATTTGTGTTTAGGAAGGGTAGGAATATTAAAGGACTTTTGGATCATGTACCTGATTTGGGTGTTGATGGTAGGATGACACCTTGTGGTATGTGCCACCAATGCAAGTATATTTTACCAACTTCTAGCCTTGTTCTAAATGGTAAGAAGATTTGTATTAAGTGAATATTTAGTTGTTATACCCATGCAGTTGTATATGCTGCTGTTTGTAGCAAGTGTCCTGCCTTTTACATAGGCAAGACACAACGTAAGTTGGCACAATGTATTTACGAGCATGGGTATGACATATGTCAAGGTGAAGTAAAAAATGCTTTATTTATGCATATTCAGGTTTTTTCTGACCATTCTTCTAAATGTGTGGTGTTACAACAGGTTAAATGCGGGGATAGAAGGGGCCTTGGAAGTTGTTTCTTGAGAAGAAAGAAACCTGGTGGCAGGTATTTTTAAATGCGTACCTGCCACCAGGGTTAAATGATCTTGTGTCTCTTTAAAGCAAACTGAAATTAAAGGTTTTTGATAGATGAAGTTTTTATTTTGGCATTAGCATGATTATATTTATTTAGTGTAGTATGGATTTGGGTATTTTATTAAATTACAATATTTATTGTATTTGTATATATAAAATATGTATGTATTGTATGTGTTATCTGAGTTGTGGGGACATGTCCTTTTAAATGCTTATTTATGCATTGATTTATTATCTTTTAGTAAATTAATTGGTGCTAATTGACTGTTGGGTAGGGTGTGTTTTTAGTATATATTTGAATGCACTTGGTTTGTTACTTTGAAGAAGTTTGGTGATATCTACCAAACAAAAGCGCTTACTGTGTATTAATAAATTTTGGATTCATTTTGGATTCCGGTCTATGTGGCATTTTGTTTAGTTTTGCTACTGCAAATGTCGATAGTGTGCAACAGAAATTTAAAACAACAAAGTCTCATAAGTGTAAACCAAAAGGTTTTACCTCATTAACTCCCACTGTTAATTGTCACAATTGTAGGGCAGTCATGAATCCAAATGAGAAAAGTGTTTAGCTGATGGATGTCAGGGTTACAAATGCAAAAAGTATAATTATTTCAAAAAGTTTGCAAATCAGCATTGGTTAATACTAAGGTTAATCCAAAGGAAGCAGTGAATCAAACTGAAGCTGTTACAAACTCGAATGACAATGATGAATATTTTTATGTTAATGGTGTTTCTGTGGTTGGTGTAGCAGTTAACACAATAAATAACAGCAAAACAATCAGCAAATCAGCCACCGACCTTAAAACTTGTCAAGGAATATGTTTAATACCAAAGGTAGGTTAAAAACATCCACAGTTTAGCGCTTTCATCTTTAACACTAACACATCAACAGAACTATGAATGTACTGCTTGTGGAAGCCATTTTAAGGCTTAAATGCAGAAGACACATCTCCCATGTAAAGCAATCACAACTTGTTGTAGCTGAAATCATTGTGAAACAGAAAAAATAAATTAACAACACTAAAAATAATTCAAAACTTTAAAAACATGAACCAAAGCACATAAATACAAATTAGGCAAAAACATAACTAAACAAGAAGTGTTTGATGAAACAGAAAGTCATATTCTGCTGGCTCTCATTTTTAGTTCACTGCTGATAGAAATGTTGCCATTTAAATCAGGAAAATTGGTAGCATCCAGCTTAAACTGTCATGACATTTCCTGGTAAAGCAGTTTGTTCTACCAATCCCGTACAAAAGAGAAATTTTTTATTTGCTCAAGAACTAGAAATGTAAACTTGGTGAATTTGTCTCAAACAATGGAATGCCTGACTAGCACACATATTACTTTGAACGTAACCAGATTAATTATTTTGACATTGACATCAGAAAAGGAGTTAATGAAGAATTCACTACCAGGATTTACAGGATGTTCACTTATTGTAACACATTTCTTATTTTCACCAGTTGCCACCCCATCCGTAAGAAGAGGGGTGTGGGAATAAGTCAATTTATCAGAACCTCTTGGTTGACGTAGTGTGTCTTGAGCAATTCAACATTCTAAGATCCATGTTTTTGGACCGTGGCTACCCCCCATCCCTTCTAGATTCAATCAGAAATGAGATATGGGCAGACACAAACACTATGTCCTCATCATCAAAAAAGGGCTGAATCAGCTCAACAAGAAAGATAATCAAAGGGGTTTTAGTGACCAAACTAATATGGTTCTGCATTACACTTTGGATGTCAAGGACATTGAAAAGATTTTGCAGAAGAACTGGTTCATGCTACAATGTGAGAAAAGCATAAAAGAGTTTTTTTCTACACCACCATCTTTTACCTACAAAATAAATCTAACATAAAATCCCTTCTTGAGCAACCTATTGCTTATCATGAGGGATTTTTGTCTAGCAGGAAATGTGAGCATTGTCATCAGTGCCCTTACATAAACACTTGTTACAATGGCACCCTTTTAACAAGTTTTGTTTCTTCTGTGCATGGTGGAGCTTACAGTTGCTTTTCTCAAAAAGTTATTTACCTGGCTACATGTGCATCTTGTCCCACTTTCTATGTGGGAAAATCTAAGAATACTTTGAATAAGCTATCTATCAACATGTGTACAGTATTCAACATAAGGACAGTAAAAGTGCACTGGCCAGGCATTCCATTGTTTGTGACAAATTCACTTAATTTACATTTCTAGTTCTTGAAGAAATACAAAATTCCCCTTATGTAGGGGACTGGCAGAACAAACTGCTTCATCAGGAAATGTCATGGCAGCTTAAGCTGGATGCTAAAAACGTTCTCAGTTTAAATAACAGTATTTCTATCAGCAGTAAACTAAAAAGGACAGCCAGCAAAATTTTTTATTTAATCATTTTTGCCTAATTTGTATTTATGTGTTTTTGTTCAGGTTTTAAAAGTTTTGACTTACTTTTAGTGTTCTTACTTTTTTTTCTGTTTCACACTGATTTCAGCTACAAGTTGTGATTGGTTTACATGGGGTGTATCTTCTGCACTTAAATTTTAAAATGGCTTCAAAAAGCAGTACATTCATAGTTCTGATGATGTCTTAGTGTTACAGATGAAAGCTCAATCTAGGAAATAAGGCTGGGAACATGCACAAGCGTGTGGACACTGTGTGGACACAGAATGCAAATCACCTCATAAGCTGGTGAAAACCATGCAAATGAGGTGTATTTGCAATTCAGAAAGCAGAAAAACACCCGTGTAGGTGCCGTGGCAGTATAACAAATGTACGCAGTTACAAACCATGTACCAGAGTATAAATTTTAAACAGGGGCTGTAAAAGCCCCCCAAAAAAGGCTGTATAATGCGCAGTATGCATGCAAATGGCCAAAACTATGGCCAATGAGGTAAAAAAAGCAATGCAAATTATGAAAAATTATATTTTTAATACATATTTTACATTTAAGCAGCGCACAGCGATGCACAAACATACTGTTTTGCAAAACAAATTGCAAAATAGGAAAGTTACACATATGCAAAAGTATTGAATTACAGTGCCCAGCATGCAGAGTCATACAATGGCAGGTTACAGTGGTTGCTAAGGAGATAGGCCCTGGCATAGTCCAGTATCCAGGGTATATGCAATTAGGTGTATGTAAATGAGGCAGGGTTAGTGAATAGCAAAAAAGGGCCACCGTGCCCATAGGTACTAATCGAGCTTGGGCTAGAACTGTGTCATAACAGGTAGCTAACATCAAAAAGGTGTGTTTCATGGAACGTTTAAGTGGATTTGAGCTTAGCAGTGCCTGCTTGTGCCCAGCTAAGCACAGCTAAGCAGGGGGGGCTTATCGGAGGCTGCTAGGCTATGTTTAGCCCCATGGCATGTGTTTTAGCTGGTTAAAGAAAAGCTAAGTGTGCCCATGTACAGGGGAGGGTCCAAACTACTGAGCAATGTTTACACTAGCGCCATGGGTTTGCTCAGTGCACCTCAGTGCTTAGCAGTAGAAGAAATTAAAAATAAATAAATAAATAAAAGGAAATAGTCTGGGAAACCCAATCAACTATAAATGACTCATAAGCTCTGTTCAACTAACACTGGCCCATTCAAACCCCCAATGAGATACCTGGCAGGTGGAATGTATCATAGTCAGCCAATCACACAAGCTGCATCTGCAGCACACCAGTATAAAGTATGCATACAATGTTAAATCTAGTTTTTCCCACATACTCTGCACAATTGGAGTACACACTTGGGAATTTTAACTGACAAAATGATAGGGGCTGCTGCTCTGCTGCATCTGTATGCACTATAGGCTGAAGTCAGTGATGATGATGATGCTGACAATAGTCCCATGCTGAGGAGGAGAAGAGTGTTCAGGCCCAGGGTAACCTTTCAGGGGCTACATGAGCTGGGGATAGTAGAGCTCTACAGGCTGGACAGGGACATACTACAGGAATTCACCAAGCTCTGCCAGCCTCACCTCAGACCCAGAGCTAACAGAGGGGAAGACATCCCAGTGAAAACAAAGGTATGTGTAGCCTTAAGAGTACTAGCTACAGGTACTTCCCAAGGACCTACTAGGGGCATGATGGGTGTCTCACAGGCATCCACATCCAGGGTACTCCACCAGTTCCTGGATGTCATGCTAACACATGCCAGTGAGCACATTTATTTAAGCCGCACCCCTGAGGAGAGGACCAGCAATATGCATCTCTTCCACTATGTAGCATGCTACCCGGAGGTACTGGGTACCATAGACTGCACTTGTGTGCACATCAAAGTACCACTTGGTGAGGAGGATAGAGTCTACTTCAACCGCAAGGGGTATCACTCTATTAACTGCCAGGTCATGTGCAATTCCCAGGACATTATCATGAATGTGTGTGCTGACAGCCCTGGCAGTTAACATAACTCCCACATCTGGTACACATCAGACCTGTACCAGACATTTCCCAAGGGGGACATCCCGTACTGCCATCTACTGGGGGATGCTGGCTACACACTGGAACTATGGATAATGACACCCATCAGAAATGCACACACACACCGATTGAAGAACGCCATAATGAGGTACATGCACAAACTAGGAACATAATAGAGCATGTGTTTGGGCTGCTCAAGTAACGGTTCCAATGTCTTGACATATCCGGTGGAGCCCTGCAGTCCTCTCCAGCCACATGTGTACACTTGTTCATAGTATGTGCCATGCTACACAATATGATCCTAGGGAAACAGCTGTGGCAGGAACATAACAGGGAAGGGACACACAGCCCCCTACCAGTGTCAGAGTCCCCACAGACACAGGGAGACTCAGACGAGGAACCCCTGAGCCTGTCCCTGAAGGCAGACATAGGCATGCCCAGTACACCCTGGCCTTGGCAAAGAGGCAATGCATAGCACATGCACTGACAACCTAATGACCCAGGAATTGACACCTCACTCTGACTCAAATACATAGTAAAAAGGATGCCAGCCACACCACATTACGTGTACCTTACCATGCATAGGCTGTGTACTGTGTGCATCTGACAGTCAGCCCTGAAGCACTGTCCTCTCAACTGCTGCAGGCACAAGGTAAGTCACTCTTCTTAACAACAAATGAATGTGGTAGCATATGTATGATATTGCTGCATGTATGCAAGGGAAGGAGTGGGCTACCAGGATAGCAGCAAACAACTGACAGCTATGTGGGACAACAGGGACTCTCAGCCAAGTACTGGCTGCCCCAGAATGTTGAGTCGGCCCCAAGCCAGCAAAACCCACTGCACTATGTGAGGGATATACAAACAGCGGGTTCATAGGACAGATGCATGGATGTCAATATTGGAGTCCCCTATATACCTCTCAAACTCTTACAACAAAAAAATCTGTACAAAGCCATAAAGAAAAGTGGGACAAAGGTCCAAAAAGAGGGATAATTGTTAAATATTGCACTTACAAATTTAGAAAGTGGATAGAATAACAGGTTTTCCATTAGCATGAATTTTCTGAAGGGTATGAAGTCAGAACTCAAATGTCTGCCATTATTTTCTAACTTCAGTCTTTAATGATTTGCCAGTAATTTGGCAGAAAACCACAATTTTATGACAATGGGACCAAAAATATGAGGAAAACATCTGTGCTTGTAAGGTAATGGCAGCACACATTCCCAAGGCTGTTCTAATCAACTTGCTAACATGTTCCATTTCCACAATATGCAGGGGTCAATGTGCTATGTATGTGTGTGGTTAGTAGTGTCAGGATGTACACTGCACTGACTGGTGGCTGTCATGGCTTAGTGGGCTAAGTGCATTACTGTGGTTTATAGGGTCCATGGGTCGGGACTGGCTGCTCCTACTATTTTGGATGTGAGCTACGGTAGGAGTTCTACAGAGTGTCCAAATGCTAGTATTTGTTACTGCAGAAAAGCTGGACAAAGCCATAGACAATGGAGGGACAGGGGGGGCACAGAAACGGACAGTACACAGCTCTGAGTAACTCAGATGGTGCCTAATACAACAGCAGGTTGTGACAAGTCAGTGTAGTGCCAGGATATAAAGGCTGCCATGTAACTGTGTCAGTACTGACAACAAGTCAGTGGGCACCATCCATACCCCACAAATGACATGGTTTCGCACAATGTCCACACGTATGCCTCATATATCTGTTCTGTTTGTCATAACATTGCATTTCCCTGGCAAACTATTGGCAAAGCGATAAAGGTTGATGTGAAAACATAAATGGCAGACAGTTGTGATGCAGACTTCATACCCATAAGAAAATGCAAACTAATACAAAACTAGTCTAATAACTGTCTATGTTTCTAAGAGCAATATTAAGATCCTGTCCCCATGTTTGGGCCTGTGTCCTACTGTTATATATGGCCCTGTCCAGATGTCTGGCTGTAACAGTTTGAGAAGTATGGCCAACACCTAGCCTTATAATACAACACAAACCATCTCAGGACTGCAGTAGATGTATGGGGCACAATGCTGGACAACCGCAAAACAGGTACATTCAGAGGTGTGAAGTCCGTAACTCTGTGTGTGGTGTTACAACGTCTACCCCAGTCACACCATAACTACAACTACATACAACAGCAACTGTGGACAAAGCCTGGAACTGGAGCAGAGCAGAACAAAGGCCCACATATAAAGGGGGAAGGAGGAAACACTGGCCAGACAAATGTAGAATGTGCAGACTGCAACAATTTGTGCAGTAGCATGGGTTCCCTGCAGTGTATGGAGTCAGTAGCCAAATGTCTGTTAGCAGTTCCTTACATTAATCTATATCAATCTGCCACTGACATACCAGGAAATCACACTGCTATATAAAATGTATCACACATATTATGTAAAACTCTGCTCAGTCCAATACACTCTGTACCCACCCTACATATGACTCCATTAATAAGGATAGCACACAGCCAGGAGATCCCTCAGCCAGTATATCAGTGAGGTGCTGGACTGTTTACACAGGTTCATGAGCCAATTGGCTGTAGCACACAAAGTCCTGGACCGGAGTACAGGTAAGTCTGGCCTGGAGTCCCACTGTTAGTGTTGATGGTCATACTGGGCATGCTCCTACACTTAGCTAATTTCAGCCCATATCTAATTTTAGCCCATGTCTGAACCCACATCTGACTATAGAACTGTGATGTCCATATATGCCTGTGCATACAGACAGCTGTGTATACCATAACTGTCTGTCCCCACCCCCATCACAGATGATTACCCTCATCTATCCATATGTGGCACATAGAAGATATACCTGGATCTGTTGAGTGTGATATACATACACATATATAGGTAACATATACAAATATATCATTTACAGAGAGGCAGCGACATGGGGAGAGAGAGAGACACACACAGAGAGAGACCCTGAAAGGTATACAGTGATATAGTGCTACAGCCACTCATACACCAATATTAACCAGTGGCATGTGCAAATACTATGGTGAGCTCCATTGTGTAATATTAGGTAGGGGTTGTAATCTCACATCACTCACCTGGTGTGTGTATGTGTGTCTGTGTGTGTGTGTGTTTCTGTGTCTATTACATATACATCAGAATACACATGGCCAGCAGGCCTATGTCTGTGTAATAGTCACCCATTTTATGGCCCTGTGAGTAGTGTCCTCCACAACAGTGGCCTACCTGTCAAGCAGCTACTGATGTCATCCACCCCAACAGTGGTGGCAGCCACTCTCCAAGTGCATAAGCCTCGTGGCACAAGTGATAAGTACGTAGTACTATAATGTACACAGTTAGATAGGTAGTGGTTCTAATCTCGACAACAGCAACTCAGTGTGTGTGTGTGTTTGTGTGTGTATGTAATTATATCCCCTTGTGGCTGTGTGTCTTTCCTGCCTATGTGTGTAAAATGCCACTACATTTAAACTCCTCTTCCACCCCATTAACCCCCATTGCACTTTTTTACAGGGCCTGTAGATGTCATCCACCTTAGATGCACCGTTGGACACTCTGCAGGCATGTAAGCTCCGTGGTGCATGTGATAAGTACGTAGCATTATAGTGTAGACAGTTAGAAAGTGGTTTTAATCCCAACAATGCCAACTGAGTGAGTGTGTGTGTGTGTGTGTGTGTGTGTGTGTGTGTGTGCGCGTGTGTGTGTGTGTGTGTGTGTGTGTGTGTGTGTGTGTGTGTGTGTGTGTGTGTGTGTGTGTGCTTAAGTGTATCCCCTTGTGGCTGTGTGTCTCTCCTGCCTATGTGTGTCTAATGCCAATAGATTTTAAGGCCTATTCCACCCTGTTAACCTCTCATTGCACTACTTTACAGAGCCTGTAGATGTCATCCACCTTAGATGCACTGTTGAGCACTCTGCAGGCATATAAGCTCTGTGGCACACACAATACGTACATAGCACTGAAGTACATGCAACTAGATAATTTCAATACTGTCAAATGTGTGTGTGTGTGTGTGTGTGTGTGTGTGTGTGTGTGTGTGTGTGTGTGTGTGTGTGTGTGTGTGTGTGTGTGTGTGTGTGAACCATATCCCCTGTTACAGTGTGTCTGTCCTGTGTGTGTTGGTTATACCATTTTGAGGCCTGTTCCACCCTGTTAATCCCCCATTGCACTACTTTACAGTGCCTGTTGATGTCATCCACCTTAGATGCACCATTGGATATGCGATACATACGTAGTACTTTAGTACATATTACTAGATAGGTAGGGATTCTAATCTCAGTACTGGTAACTGTGTGATTGTTTGTGTATGCATATCCCCTGTAACAGAGTGGCTGTCTTGCGTGTGTGTGTGTGTGTGTGTGTGTGTGTGTGTGTGTGTGTGTGTGTGTGTGTGTGTGTGTGCAATGGTTATACCCTTTTGTGGGCCTGTTCCACCCTGTTAACCCCCCCCCCCATTGGCAAACTATTCAGGGTCTACTGATGTCATCCACCTTAGAAACACAGTTAGATGTTTTCTAACACAATAGCACTGTGGCACATGCAATACGTACTTTGGTCTATAGTGTACATAACTACATAGGCAGGGGTTCTAATCTCAAATGTAGCAACTCTGTGAGTGTATGTGTGTTTGAATGTATATTCCCCTGCAGGTGTGTGTGTGTGTGTGTGTGTGTGTGTGTGTGTGTGTGTGTGTGTGTGTGTGTGTTACAGTTATACCTGTGCAAACGTGTTAAACCCCCCCCAGGAATCCTTACAGCACCTGCAGATGTCAGTGGCAGACACTGAAAAAACATATAAGGTCTGTGGCAGATGTGATATGTATATAGTGCTATCATATGTAAAACTAGGCAGTTAGGGGTTCTACTGTCAACAAGAGCAGTTCATGAGTGGAAGTGTATATGTAAACCTCCTTGCAGCAATGTGACTGTGTTAGGGCCACCACTATACCTCTTAATACCTGAGAGCAAGACACCTGGATAAAGCCATAAAGAAAAGTGGGACAGAGCTAAATTTTGGAGTATAAATCAGGGACATCCCTGGAAATCAGGGACATATGAACGGTATGACCCACATACAGGTGAGGTGCCACAAATGTATTATACAGACCACATGCTATGATGCTATGACTGATGCCATGCAAAACACACAGACCACAGCAGACACTCACAAGACAGGCCCTTAACAACATGCAGTGTAGCTATGTCCAGTTAATGTTGCTAGCACTATGCACCTGTGAGATAAGTGACATGTGTATGTGCTGGACCTTCACTGAAAATGCAGTGCACCTGTTTTCACAATAATAATACACCCCTTTATAGCAGACTGCCTACACCTTCACAAAACTACATGTTAATTTGTTACAGCTCATGCAAATATGCATGGGAAATGCTGACATCTATGTCATCACACACACATGGTTCAAAGCTACAGAGAGCATCCCAGCCTTACCCGGTCAACTGTCCTATCATACAGTCAGACCCCAAAGTGGGGGGGGGGGTAAATGCCATGGGACATGTGATTTCAGCATATATATATATATATATATATATATATATATATATATATATATATATATATCCAAATGTGCATGCTGCTGCAGTTGATGATGGTCTATCAGCTGTGTATGTTTGTAGGGGGGATGCTGTGACACATGTCGCTGTCACCTGAACATTCCCCCCAACCCTTTATGTATGGGTGTTGTGTGGATGCCCTGTCCTAGGAGTTTGGGAGGTATGGTAGGTGTGTATCAGGTAGCTGAACATAGTGCTGCATGTGTAGCAAGCCGCAGCTGACACATTTTCGCCAAAAGTCATACTGCATGTGCCTCAGGTACATATGTCATGTAATAGTGCCATCCAGAGAGTGGTAGGGAACATTTAGGACACATATTCGTACCTGAGACATGTGTCACACCCTCCAGGCCTTTGACGTGCTACTGTGGGTGGCAGTGACTGCAGTAGCAGCAACCAGTTCTGCTGGACATTGCAGGACTCAGTTATTTCTTTGTTGTATTGACAAGCATGTAGTTGTTATGCAACAGACTGGACTATGGGCCAGAACTGTGAGTGTCCAGATGGCA
Source organism: Protopterus annectens (assembly GCF_019279795.1). Classification (NCBI taxonomy): domain Eukaryota; kingdom Metazoa; phylum Chordata; order Ceratodontiformes; family Protopteridae; genus Protopterus; species Protopterus annectens. The sequence continues at coordinate 138,919,710 of NC_056737.1, read as the reverse complement.
GACATGCTAGGAATGTAACAGATTGAGCTACTGAGTCATTATTATGGGAGGTGTAGTTGCAAGACATATGTGCATGCACAGAGTGTGTTACACAGGATTGGCATGAACATGTGTGTTCGGATGGGTATGACGTATGACACTGACCTGTTATGCTTTTGTAACCTCAATCTGCACTGACTTGCCAGTACTTCAGCACATAGAATAGGTTTGATAACAACCATGCTGTAAGTAGGTAACACAACTGTGGACACTCTGCAATAGTCTGTGCAGCTGCCAGATCTACCTGATATCAAAGGCCTCCCATACATCCATCAACATGTCTTTGACTGATTACTGATTCAGTGTCTGCATTACAGGCCCAAGTACACTGTCATTTATCACATTATATATAGAAGTAATGTGTCACTGATAATCAGGATATCTATGTAAAAAACACCAGTAACTCTTCAGCGTTGGGTTGGCCAAGTGGGTTAATGCACTATGCTATAGTTCAGAGTGTCCTGGGTTCAATACTTGGCAGGTGTGTATATTTTTCCTGATGTTACATCACTGTACTGCATGATATATTTATAGAAACGCCAGCAATTTTCCATAGCTGAGTTGGCCTTGTGTTCTATTCCACTATGCTGTAATTCAGAGGGTCCTGGGTTCAATATGTGGTGGTGGTGTATGTTTTTTTCCTGATGTTATATCACTGTACTGCATGATATATTTATAGAAACACCAATAACTCTATTAAAGTGAGTTGACCTAGTGGTCTAATGCACTATGCTATAGTCCAGAGAGTCCTGGGTTCAATACTTAGTAGGGGTGTGTATTTTTCTGATGTTACATCACTGTACTGTATGACATATTTATAGAAACAGCAGCAGCTCTTCCAACCTGAGTTGTTGTAGTTGTCTAATACACTATGCTATCGTTCAGAGGGTCCTACATTTGAGACTTTACAGCGGTGGCTATTTTATATGTGCAGAGCAGTGTCAGAATCAGATAAGATGATTAAAGCAGTTTTAAGTGGGTTTAAGCAGGTTTGTAAGGGTTTGCGTGATGTGCCACAATGCTAAGCTATGCTTAGTCCTGCTTAAGCCCGCACTATTTCCAAAAAAAGAAAAGAAAAAAGGAGTGTTATGAAAGTGATGAACTGGGGGAAAGCAGGGAGAAAAACAATATGAAAGTCAGGTAGGGATGTGCAGGATGGGTGTAGGAAAGAACCATAGATCTCTATTTCTTGTACAGCAACTGCTATGCATGTTGTGGAAAATTTGGAATTTGGAGCCTCACATCCCACAGGGAGGGGTGTGGGTGACATAACTTTTTTGATTAATTGCTGGGATGATTTATTGATGGCAGTGTATGTGGGAGCGAAATGGAGAGCTATGTATGGGACAATATTTTTTTGCAGGACAGATGCCCTTTTTTTTTTAAGCAGAGAGTGGAATGTTAGGGAAGGGTTGTAGGCAAATTTGGGTAGGTAAGTTGGGTAGGAGAGTTTGCATTTGCAGACAAACAAAGCAGACAAGACAGCGGACAGGGGCAATGTATGACACATGAGGGGGGGTAAACACATTGGATGCGGAGGGTGTTTGGGAATCGGAGGAACAAGTGCACCCAGATGGAAACAGTGGGACTGAGCTCCCTACTCATGGGCCGTCACCACTGCCTCTTCATGGCCCTGAAGGTGGTTGTGCTGGGGACTGGGCACCAGGGCCGTCCTGCTCCTCCAGATCCACCAGTATGCCCTCGAACTGGCACAGTCGGTCATCCAAATCATGTGGGATAACTCTGCGTACCATGCATGGGATTCTGGGAACTAAGTTCAGGTGACAACATCCTCTCCATGCCTGAGCCTGGGGGGATGGGTCCCCTACCCTCAGGTGGTTCCACCCAAGGGTGGTGCATGATCAGCGGAAGAGGCAACTCCAAGTTGGGTCCCAGATGTGCTGGGACCCAGTGCCATGGCCAGATGAGGTGAGATAGGCGGATCCACCAGAACTGGCCTACCCAAGCATGCAATGGTGTTGAGGTTTGTCAAAGTGTATTGGTTAGTCATGAACAGAACATTTCAATGATAGTTATAACAGCATGCATGGGTGTTCCAATTAACCGATAACAATAGAATTGCATAGTATACAGAACACAGACATAAATATAATAACAGTCATTATTGTGACAGCATGCCAGTAACAGTTACGGCAAAAGGCCAACAACTTTGGTATTTCAACAAGGTATGTTAGTATGCAACCATTATAATATATAACCAATAATCCAACAAAAGGCCCAACATTAGGTTTTGAGAACAACATATGGGAAAATGGAACAATACCCATAGTATAAGAATAATAATTTGTGATTGCAGATAAGGGGTGGGGGGAGAAATAGACAGTCCATTACCAACTGTATAGGCTATATTTTTCACAACAGTACTGCTCAGTACTCTACAGGTCTCCCCTTACTTTATGTCTACAAGTGCCCTATAGCTTCTGTAGCACGTACATACCTCTCAAGTTATCAAGATGGGATCATATTGCCAAGCTGCAACACCTACAGGTACATAACTACAGGGGACTATTACATGTCCGGGGGAACATATATGACTACCAAGGTGTACTTTGCACTGATGTTGTGTGCATGTCCTGTTGGCATACTTCAACTGGGTTTATCTCTGTGTTCAAGGTTTTTGGCAGCAGTGATCACTATCTGTGACAGCGTGACACTTGAGAGACATGTATCATGCACAGTACAGATAGTTTACACTTATCCTGCCGTCATTGGCAGGCATGGGCTTAGACTATCAATAGACATTCATAGACACACCAGGCATACAGCTGTACCAACAATATACCATTAATTTGTCTTATTAACTTGGAATAGTATTGTACTTCATGTCGTTTTATTTAAAGGAGCCATCACTTTACTGAGAAATGCTGTTTATGTACTACTACATCTGGACACAGACATTAGTATATCCTTCATAGAGCTACTACAGACATTTATTTACCTGTAAGTCCTGTGGGGAGAAAATCTGTTAAAAACACATAGCTGTTTGTATAAATAGTCAGTATTACTTGTTTATTACTATAAACACAAAACACCATTACCTTGTTCAGCAGCAACCTCTCTGACAGATCTCAGGCTGTGAAATGGAAGACTGGCACCTCAGCCTTCCTTCCGATCCTAACCGGGGTACCCTAGGGATCCATACTTGGCCCAATGCTCTTTAATATCTTCATTAATGATTTCCATGCAGCCATTCCTAATACTAAGATAGTATAATATGCAGATGACTCAACTTTAGTCTTCTTTGCTTCTAACCTCTTTGAGCTCCAAATTAAAACTCAAAACTGCCTTCTCAACTACTGAGAACTTGATATTTCAAAAACATCTCTCTCTCTGAATGCCAACAAATCAAAAATCCTACTATTCTCTCCCTCAAAATCTCTCCCCATCGACCAAACCTCTTTCAGTATTATCAGCCATGCCAACTTCACTATAGAAGTTGTTCCTTTTGCTAAACGTCTTGGGGTTACTATTGATGAACACCTAAAATTTGATACCCATATGCAGCTAAATATTAAGTAAACCCATCAGAAACTTGGCATGCTGTACAGAAACTCACACTTCCTCTCCCCTTCAACAAAACAGACCCTCGCCACTACCTACTTACTACCTCCACTGATGTATGGTGCTCCCCTACTAACCACGCTATCTTCCTCCATCTCTTCTAAACTGGAAACCTGTTACAACAAAATCTCAAAGTTCGCAACCACATCCAAATACTCCACTCACCACTGTATACCTCTCCACCGGCTGCAATGGCTAGAACTTTCCATCTCTCTAGACTACCTCCAACTCACCACAGCTCACAAGCTTATCTTCAAACCAACTAAATGTCCAGCACTGACAAACATCTTACCATTATACACCCCACACAGAACTCTAAGATCTGCCCACCAAAATCTAATCTCTGTATACAAACCAAATTGTCCCGCTGGTCAGCTACTCCTATCCTTTTCCTTAGCCAAAAAATGGAATTCTCTCCCCCCATCTGTAAGAATCTCTGAAAACTTTGAACTCTTCAAAACCCAGCTCCATTCCTACCTCTCCTCTAAATGGAAGTGCAATTGCACTCTACCTACCTAACCTGCTTAATACATGAATACATTTAATACACATAATGTTCATTCTTCCTTACACACTAGGGATTAACCCTATTTTAATGTTACTTTTATACCATTCTCAGACGTTTCATATCCCTGTACAAATTTAACCCTGTATTACTGTTCTCAACCAGTACACATGTAAATATGTATTATATATTTTTCTCCATGTTGCAGTTCAACTTTGCTTAGTTTTGCTATTTTATAGTTACAAGTTGTTTAACTGGCACCTTTGCAACTATGTATTTTACTTTGTATTATGTAGCTTGTATTTTGTATTATGGAGCTTTTCTCCCCGGGCCTCCACTGAAATTGGGCTCTTTGAGCCCAGTGGACGTCCCCGGTCATCAAAATGGAAATAAATGAATAAATAAATAATAAAATATATCTTAGTATCTGTCCCTGGATTCAAACCCCGGTCTGTGTGTGGCAAAATGATCAACATATACATTACTTATGACACTGAGCTACTGGGCCACTGCTATATGCAGATTGACTAAGATGTACCTAAAACTCACCTGGTAACAAACTGTGACCTGGTAATATAGGTAGAGTGTCACACAAGACTGGAGTGACAGTTTACACACATGAGACTTATGCATTACAGAGATAGTAGGTGAACTGTGTATTAATACTTGGTATGCAGGTGTACACAGTTAACTCCTCATGGATGGGATTATGTATGATCTGTATAGACTAGATTGGGATGCTGGATTGCCTAACTGACCCATATACATTTGCAGATGGTATATTTGCAGTCTACAGATATTACACTTTCATACTTGCCTGCATCAGCATACCTATGTTCAGGGACGCATATAGCTGAAATGCAAAGGTTAACATAAGACAGTCCTGAGAGAAACACACTATAATACCTTAGACAGTACTATTCTAGGTTCAGATCTTAGTGCAGAACAAATATCATATTGCATTATATCTTGTAGTACAGCTCCACATCTACACTTTAGTGTGACAGTTATTTATTGTCCAACCTTCGTTCACTTAATGGTCTTATATCTATGTTTACTTCACAAAACCTCTAATATTTGATTTCTTGAATAGCCCGGAATACACACAGTTGGCAGAAGACAGATTTATTGAGGTTGACATGACACAGTGATAGGTATATAACTGACAATCTTTATTGTTCTAAACTTTACACAATGCAGGCATTGGAACATATCTGTTATCACACAGTCTATGCAGTCCTACCTTTATTTCTTTACAATTCTGACTGCAGTTGTACTGTATTTTCTGTAGATTAGGGATGCAGTTAATTTATTCCCTTTACATTTTCAGTGCCGATGTACTTTATTACCAGAACAAGTATTATTAATGCAGTATACACATGTTATTCCCACACATTATTAATGCTGTATTAACTTTCTTTACATAACAGTAGAATGTTTCATGCTTTCATCTATAATGAACTGTACCTGGTAATACTCACTTATATCACTCCAGGTCTATGTATGCATTCATTGCAGTACACTCACAAGAGACTATACCTACTGGCAGTTACTACTGTACTCTATTGCAAGATGTAACTGTACTCACCACACTCTCGGCACATCCTGACCAAGTGGCCTGCATGGGCCTCCAAGGTGCAAGCCCTCTCCTCTGCAGCTGTGGGGGGAAAACGCACCATAATGTGTACCTGTCTATGAGATATTCATACTAGAATTTGGTAAATCGTTGGTTCCTATACTTACAAACTTCTGGGGTATAGAGATCCCAAGTGTCTTAGATCCAGTGGGCCAAGTGCTCCCCCTTCCTTTGCTTCAGGTCATCATAATGATAACGTACCAGCTTGCCAGTGCATGGGATTCCAGTTGCAGTGTTTTTAAAAAATACACACAAATTATTGAAAGTAATTGTTCATTAATGATACTTTATTATTATGTGTATCTATTTTACTTTATATCTCATAAATATTTGCATTTCACTATGTTATCTGGTAGTGTAACTTTAATGTATTGGACACTTGCGTGTAACTGGGGCTTTTATCCTTGGGGCGTCACTGAAAATGGGCTTCTGCTCCAGCTGGACTAACACGGTTAACAAATGTCAATGTATACATAAAAAAAAATAAAAAAAAATTTTAAAACACTTCCCTATCGCATGTAAAAAGCTGAATGGCCTGTATTTGAACTGTGTATCTACTACTCACAAGGTTGTCACGCTAACCATTCAACTACAGTTCTACATAGGTCTCAGTTACATTAAAGGACTGCTGAGCACCGTGCCATGCAAACCCGCTTAGCTATGCTAAAACTTGACCTTTTTTCATTAAAATTAAAAGCATCCGGTTTCTGTTTTTAGATGTCTGGCATGTGTTCATTGCTAAGCGGTGCACTGCTCCGTGCAAACACAAGGAAAAGAAGAAAAAAGCATTTATGTTGCAGTGCCATCTGACACTTTGACAGTACAGGGAGTGTGTTACAGACACTGTAACACACCCCCTACAAAAAAAAAAAAAAAAAAAAAAAAGAAATGGCCAAGTAAAACAATTAACTTTGGTATTTCAGTGCCATCTGTAACACGCCCCCTAGACTGATTCAGTAACCATGTACATGGCTCGCCCTCAGTAGCATGCCTTCATTAATATGCAAGGAGCGCTGCTGAGGGGGAGCTGCAGATACAGCCATGGTTCACTCTGTGTAGGGCTTGCACTGTTCCTACACGGAGTTTATTAAATCTGGGGGGAGAGTATTTTGACTCTATAAAGTATACAAAGTTGTTTGCTTATAGTGGTGAAGAAATTCAGATGGATGGCGCTGTAGTCCTTTCTTGCCATTTTCTATGACTTGCAATTTTATGTAGTTTGCAGAGATGTACAGTCATTACTAGGCCTCGAAGACAGCCTATGTGTGAGTTTGATTTCGCTCAGTAATGAAGTTCATCATTTAAATACAAATGAAAATGCTAGTTTTTCACAACATTTTCAAAGAGTATGCTGGTCTTTTCACAGTTAAGCTTGGTAAGCTGCCAGTTACATATTCCATGAAAATGAACCATGAGATAAACCCAATTGTTCGACTAGCATGTAAGATTCCAGTAGCAATGCAGAGTAAAGTTAGAACAGAACTAGGCAGAATGGTAAATTCTGGTGTTCTCACTCCTGCGTCAGAACCTACTGAATGGGTATTGTCTATGGTAGTAACCCATAAGGAAAGCTCAGATGAGATTCAAATATGTATTGTTCCTCATGACTTAAATAGAGCTCTTAAACATCCTCATCACCCAATGCATACAGTAGAGAAGGTAGCAGCATTAATGCCAAATTCCACTGTTTTCTCAGTTCTAGATGCTAAGAACTCCTTATAGCAATTTTTTTTTGGATCACAGATTGTCTTTATTAATGACATGTTTGGTAGATATAGATTTTTGAGGATGCCATTTGGGATCGGTTCTGCCAACAAAGTATTCCAGCATACGATGGAACAAATATTTTCTAGATATCTTTGTGCCATTATAGTTGATGACATTATCGTTGGAAACAGTGGAGGAAAAGAACATAACAGATGCCTCAGGAAGGTTCTAGATCATATGCGTGAGGTCAACCTCAAGCTGAATCCTTTAAAATGTCAGTTCAAATTGAAAGAAGTTGCCTACGTTGGTCACATGTTTACAAGTTCAGGCCTTCAACCTGATCCATCGAAGGTAATGACAATCAACGAAATGCCAGTTCCAGAGAAGGTGACATCGTTACAGTATTCCCTGGGTATGATTAATTATTTAGGAAAGTATATTCCTATCCTAAGTGAGCTTTCTGCACTATTATGTGAGCTCACATGGTCTTGGTATAAGGAGCATCAAGAAGCATTTAATATTTTGAAAAAAGATAATTTCCAGTCCGCCTACACCGAGATACTATGATGTTCATAAACTGTGACTCTCATTTGTGATGCTCCGCAATATGGTCTCGGTGCAGCATGTCTTTGGGAAGGCATTTCAGAAGCATATGCATTTCGTACTTCGACTCAAAGAGAAATGCGCTATGCACAAATAGAAAAAGAGTTTCTTGCAGTTGTGTCTGGATGTTCCAGATTTAATGACTATATCTATATCTATATATATATATATATATATATATATATATATAGATAGATATATATATATATATCAGACCAATTCAGAATGAAACAGATCACCAGCCATTGGTAACGATTTTGAACAAACCAATAAATACCACTCCAGCAAGATTGCAGAGTATGATGTTAAAACTGCAAAAATACAATTTCAGTATTGTCTACAATAAAGGTAAACAGATGTGTCTCGCAGATGCATCATGAAAATGAGACAGCAGATTTTGAAGTTATGGAAGTCAAATACATTTCATCATCATGCTTGATGAGATAAGAAACCATACTGCTGACAATCCAGTTCTGCAAAGCTGTGTATCATTATTATTCATGGTTGGCCAACATGTCAGACAAGTTTGCCACTTGAAATTCAACAGTGTTTCCCACACAGAGATGAACACATTATGGAAGATGGTATCATTATGAAAGGTCAGAAAGTGTTAAAAGAAATACATAACAGTCCTGCAAAGAGGTTATCCAGGCACTGAATCAACTAAAAGTAGGGCAAGAGGTATTGTGTTTTGGCCCTTAATGTCCAAAGATATTGAAAGAGAGACACTTTCCTGTTTAAATTGCAACAGTAGTAAATCACATCAGCAGAAAGAACCTCTTCGACTGCACCCAATCCTTGATTTACCATGGTCCACAGTTGCTGTAGACATTTTCAAATGGAATGCTCAACACGGTCTGGTACTAGCTAATACTCTAGTTAGTTCAAAGTTGATTTACTTTTAACTTATCATCAATCACAGTGATTATGAAATTAAAGAGACACTTCTCAATTCATGGAAGTCCACATAAAGTCATATTAGATAATGGTGCACAATTTACTAGTCAACATTTTAAAGAATTTGCAAGATCTTGGGATTTCATTCATGCAAACAGTAGCCCAGAATATCCACAGGCTAATGGTTTAGCTGAGTGTGCAGTTCGTAATGCAAAGAATTGGATGGAAAAGTCCAAATAGGAAGGAACCAATGTATTTCTTAATACACTGAATCTTCAAAACATTCCTCGTGACCAGATGGCTTGGTTTACCTGCTCAAAGACTGATGTCAAGACAAACACGAATAACTCTTCCAATCAGCAAATGGCATTTAGTGCCAATCACAAAGGCCAATGAGGTAGTCAAAGCTCAACTATTGAAAAAGCGTTATTCGCAAAAAACATACTATGACAAAACCAGCAAATCTCTTCAATCATTATTGCAAGGTGAAGTTGTCCAATGCAAAGTTCGAAAGGTCATGATCACATGGGAATTGTAAAGGACATTTGTGGTGAATCAAGGTCTCACATAATTCAATCCAAAGATGCTGACTACAGAAGAAATTGCAGACACATTTTACCTGTCCCAGAGCAGGGACAGACTGTTTGCACTAGTGATTTCAGTTCCTTGACTAAATCATTAACTGATCAAGTTCCAGAAAATGCACATCCTTGTTCATATAATTCTGATATATCAAATGATTTTTTTTGTGTCAAGTAAATCTCTTGAGACAGATTGTGTTTCTAATATTACTTGAAATTTGTATGTGACAAGGGCAGGAAGAGTCTGCAAACCTAATCTTAGATATGTACAGTACATTACATTTGCAGTGAAATAGCCAATGTTGAATTGTATGTACAGTGGCTAACTCTTGAATGTATCTCAAGAAATGAAAATGTAGATTTGTGCATGTATTTGCAATAGCCACAAATTAAAGAGGGAGGATGTAAAACAGTGTGCAATGCTGTGATTTCTGTACCTTATCAGCCACTGTAGTTTAAGGAACTTTCCAGGTTGGGGGGGGGGGGTGGTATTAATCTAACTGTACTCAGCATGTGTTACAAGTATGATGTAGGATGTGCATGCAGATGCAGCTATGTCAGGTGTACAATAAATTATCTGTTAAACTGCCATCATGCCTTCCCTCATCATTCAGCACTTTTTAACTCCTTTTCTCACAGATAAAGTCAATGCACGCAGTTTCCAAATGTAGTGAGGCAGATTGTCCAAATGATATTAAAGTTAAAGAATGCTTACATGCATGTTTTAAACTGACTACTGAAATGTATATTAAAAATTCAGACAGCACTGAAGAAAGGTAGATGAGAGAGTGAGTGAATATACTGATGAAATCAGGGCTTATCTTTATAGATGGGTAAGCATATGTTGTTGTTTCTTTCGGCTTTTCCAGGTTAGGGGTCGCCACAGCGGAACTCCGGTCCGCTAATGATTGGCAGTGGATTTTTACATGCCAAGTTGCCAGCCCTGACACACAACCTTCAATGAAGGCACGCCCATTCATGCATGTCTCCACACAGAAGACGCTCTAACTGGGAATTGAACAGGACAACGTCTTACTGTGAGGCGACAATGCTACCGCGGCACCACTACCGCAGTATGCATATGTAAGATCACTAAATTTAAAATGCTTGCATATGTTTTTGTGAGGGAAAAAGCCCTCAGTACTCTGAGGACATAAGGATGTGATTGCCAGACTGGGAGTGTAACACTGCAAAGAAATGGAAAAGCAGGGAGACCTCTAGTTAGCAAGCAGGTGGCCACTACATAGGAGGGGGTACCCATCATTGCACATAAGTATAAGTGAACCCATGGGGGGGAAGCCTAACCCATTACAGCAGGTTCCACAGAAAAAGGAAAAAGCCACAGATTTTAGTATATGACCAGGTCTAGAGATTAGACGTCTTAAATGTAACTAAGGGAAGCATGCACAATATCACTTTCCACTAAGGCAGGTTGAAAGCAACAAGCAGGGTCAGCACTATGACACTGTTTGGTGGTTCGCAGGCAACAGCTGTACCAAACTGTCCCAAAAAATCTGTATCCTAACCTGATAGAGGAGAAAGAGAACATTGTCAAGTGGGTCATAGAGTTAGGTATAAACATTAATCCTGCAGTGGTTAGTTAGGGGAATTACTTTCCAGGGCAGCCCACTCAAGATAGGGCGTTAGGAGGGATACCTTTTCAGGTATCTTTTGTCAATATCTCTGGAAAAGAAAGAAAGAAAGAAAGAAAGAGTGCAAACAGGTGGCTGGGTTTAAAGAGATCCCTGCAAATATCCTAATAGAGAATGACTGACAATGCAGTACCTTGTGTGATTGCTATTACACACAGCCAAGCATGGAGTTAATGGTAGTTGTCTGAAGACCCATCTGGCAACCTAACCTGGGCTAGTGATGAGTGTACTTCAAAGAGGAGTAGTCTGTAGCAGTGAGCTGGGAGCAGAGCCACAACAGCCGATAGGTACTGGGCATCCCCTATAAGAATTACTTTAAAAGGAGAAATGGGAGGTAGTGGTCAACCTAAACTTAATGCAACCTTGTCAAAAGTAATAGATATACTGTTGAAAGAGTTTAGGTATACTCAGTTCTCAGGTCTTACTTTACAGAGCTTGAGGGCAGATGCCAAGGAAATTGCTGATCTTCAAGGGCTGGATGAGTCCATACAGTGGGACAAAGTTGTCTTGTACAAAGAGCTGACTCCTGAAGGATTTCTAGAAGCAGAGAAAATATAATAGTTGGTAGTACCTAGGGGTTAGTCACACATACTTCTGGACATAGCCCATGGCATTCCTATTACAGGCCATATGAGCATTAAGTGTACTAAAATATGACTTATGCAGAATTTTTGTTTGTCAAGTATTGTAGAGGATGTTAAAGACCTGGAAGCAGTACAAAAAGGTTGTCATGACAGAATACAAAGCCAAAGCTGCTTTCGTACCTCTCAGCCTCTTAGTGCAAGAAATCTGGACAAAGCCCGATAAAATGGGGGGACAAGGCCCAAAAAATAAGGACATATTTTAAATATTGCTCTTATAAACTTGGAAAGTTGTTGAAGTAACATGGTTTGTTTTAACATACATTTTCTGAAGGATTTGAAGTTTGAAACTCAAATGTATGTCATTATTTAGTGATTTTAATCCTTAGATAATCCCAATGATGTTCCAGAAAACCACAAGTTTTATGAGGAACAGATCAAAAATATTATCCAAAAATATGGACAGTTGAGAGGTATGATGGCTTTGCCGCATTTGCTTGTTATTGAAACACCATTTCATAGGTTATCTGTGAACATTCTGGGAGTTTTGAATACCCCGAGCTTCATAGATAAGAACTATATCCTGGTGGTGGCTGACTATGCCACTAGAGACCTACAGGCATGGGCTTCATTTCTCTTGAAGAAAAGAAGGTGACAGATGGTTTGCCAAACATCTTCAGTAGGGTAGATTTTCATAGAGTAATACTAACAGAGGTGCTAACTTCATATAAGACCTGCTGCCCTGTTTGTGGAAACACTGCGGTGTAAAGCATTAAAAGACTACTCCCTACCGACCAGCTGTCTGGTGAAGAGGTTAATCTGCACTGAAAACCATCCTGAGGGCACTTGCAGGCCAGTTCAAGAGGGAGTGGGGCAAGTACCTAACCCTTATTCTCTTTACATGTAAGAGTTGCCCTCTGGAATCCACAGTTTTTTGTCATTTGAATTGGTGTATAGTGACAGGGTGAGGGAGCCCACAGATATAATTCATGGGTGAGAGGGTGTATGTGATTCCTACAAGGAGTCTGTTTGCCCTAATTTTCAAGATTAGGGTGATGGGGATGGGGTAGGAACACCTGACACAAGCTCAACAACAACAAAGTCTGTGTTTTCTGGTATAACAGTATAGCCAGAGTCTGGCAGTTTTCTCTTATGCAGCAGGTTTACTTATTCCTGTTAGACACAACAAGCTGCCAACATCCTGGGAGGTTCATTTCTCCAATGTGAAAAAGGTGAGTGATTTTAGTTATATGGTAGGTTGCCTGGCAGGAGGCAGAAGCACAGGAGTCTACTATGTTAATTTGATAAGTCCTTATCATGACAGAAAGGCCCTAGTAGCTTGCACTCAGTATCTGTAGTGGAGTACAAGAAGATATGGAGAGATAGCTGGTGGTAGATCTTTACATTGAGGCTTAGGTTCATAGGTTCATACTAGGCTATCTGCCCTAGGGCATTTATAAGCCTAGCCAGAATGTGTTTGGCTTTCGCCATCCATTTTAAATTTATTTTGCTATGCCCTTTTTCGAGGTTAGTATACTGTGCCTCTGTCTAACAGTGACACAGAAGTGATACCCGGGGTAAACCTACGATCTCCCATCCACTCATCAAGATTCCTCTTGAAGAGAGTAAATGAGGGACTCTGCCTAGCCTGGACTGGGATTTTATTCCAGAGTGAAGGGAGCCTCTGGGTTATGAATCTGTCCCTCCAGCATGTCCTATTTATTTCAGTGCTGAGGTTCAAGTCTCTCAAGCACGTAGCTCGATGGGATTTGGATTTTCTGAGGTGCAGCATGTCCATTAATTCCAGGTTGGACATGGCTTTATACGTCAGGCACAGATCGCCTCTGAACAGGCGGTATGCCACTGAGTAGAGCTGGAGTTTCTTTAACCGGGCAGCATATGGCATCTGTTTGAGCCCTTTGATCCTCTTGGTGAGGTACTTTTGGGGTCTTTCCAGTTGCTGCAGGTGTCTCGTAAGGTACATCCCAAAAAGGCATTGTACTCAATTATGGGCCTGATGAGGGATGAGTAAAGAGGCACGATGACCTCCCCTGATCTAGATGTGAATCCCTTCATGATTAGGTGGGCTATATAAAATGTTTTTCTAACCACTTTGGCCACGTGGTTGTCAAATGAGAGATTGCTATCAACTTGGGTCCCCAGGTCCCTAATTACTTCTTCTGTACTTAATGGATTACCACCTATGTGGTAATTTGTGGGCACTTTGTTTTGCCAAAGGGGATGACTATACACTTTTTGGCATTTAGCTTGAGGCCATGGCTCTGGCACCAGTTGTCTGTTTCTATGAGGCCCTTTTGGAGGATGCTTGTGTCAGCTGGAGAGTCGATTATGGCACCCAGTTTGCAGTCATCTGCGAACTTGGTCAGCTACAGTCCTTCCGTGTTGGCCTGTACCTCCGAGAAATATATACCGAACAAGAGAGGTCCCAGGACTGAGCCTTGTGGGACACCAATTGTAACTGGTTTGGAGTCTGACATGGCTCCAGCAATTCTAACCATGTGGGTTCTGTCCTTGAGCCAGTTTGCAATCCATCTAGTGACATAGGGGTTTATATGTAAGCTGGTGAGCTTATCTATAATGCCCGAGTGGGGTATTGTATCGAAGGCTTTTGCGAGGTCCAGGTAGGCTGTGTGGACCACCTTCCCCTCATCAATGGCCTTGTTGACTGTTTCAAAGAAATCAACCAGGTTTAAGAGGCAGGATCTGCCCTTAACAAAGCCGAACTGGGTAGGATCCAGTGTCTGTAGGTCCCCAATATCTTTATTTATGAGGTCCATGATGATCCTTTCCATAGCTTTGCAGACTAAGCTATTCAGGCTTATGGGGCGATAGTTACCAGGATGCGTTTAGGCACCACCTTTATGTAGAGGGACCACTGTTGCTGTACGCCACTCTTTGGGCACATATCCTGTAGTAAGGCTGAGATTGAACAGTAGTTTTATGTTTGGGTTTAGCTCTTCTTGGAGTTCATGTAGGATGCAGCTCGGGCTTGGTCTGACACTTCAGTGGATGGGGTAGTCCTGTCCAAGCACCTAACATTTTCTAAGGTTCTGGAAATTACATTACTACAGCAGTTTAGAGATATGTTTACTGGAGTACTATGTGGACACAAGACCACAACATCTCCTCAAACAAGCCCCTTACCTGAGTGAGGAAAAAACCATGAGAGGAACTGCAGGAGATGTTGGATTTCCTGGGCTTCACTTGTGTCAATAGTACCAAAGAAGGATGGCAGCACTAAATTTTGTATGACCTGTAGACAAATGAGCAGGCGCAAAAAAGTAAGATGCTTACCCCATGCCCATGACTGATGAACCCTTACAGCAACTGGGTGGGGCTACATATTTTTCCATTACTGACTTGCCCAAGAATTGCAAGCAATTGCCCTTAATACTTGCAGCCAGGAAGAAGTCAGCATTTGTGACAAGTTTGGGTTATGAGAATTAATTAAAATGGCCCTTTGGAATGAAAATTTCCCAATATATTTCCAGAGGCTAGTAGATCACATCTTGCAGGATTTGGGAGATCATGCCCTTGCTTATCTAGATGATACTGCACTCTACACCTGTTTGTGATCAGAACATTTTCATCATAACAGAGAGGTGTTGGCAGACTGCATAAATCAGGGCTCCCTATTAAGACCAGCAAGTGTCAGGTAAGTATGGAAGAGTTATTTTACCTTGGTCATAACATGGTTGGTGGTAAGGTTAGTCCAGAGCCTACCAGGTTTGAAGCTATCCCTGTTGTAATCTACCTCTGCTACCAAAAAGTAGATAAGGGAATTCTTAGGGACACTGAGATACTACAGTAAGCTTGTCACTCACTGTAAAACAACACCCACTCCTCTTACAAGCTGTAGCAAAACTAATATCACAGATAAGGTTGTCAGGGCTACAGTCCAGAAGCAGACATTTCAACACTTAGAGAAGCTTTGAATGGACTCTTTGTACTTGACGATCCTGTCTGCAATCAACAATTCATTGTGCACATAGATCTTCCAACCATGTACTTAACCATGATTCCTCAAAATGAGACGAACACCCTATTATGTACTTGAGTTTGACATGGATGGAATCCTGTGCAGCTATAAAGGAGTGTCTGGACAAAGGCAAATCTTCAATCTTGTATGGCAGCAAGTACAATGTGGTTAAAGATAACAACAGCCTGTGTTGATACACTGTAGGACAACTTCCTTACTAATTGTGTCATCTATCTGCCCTCATAGATGGATCCCAGCAAACATGCCTCTCTGTACAAACATTAGTAACCACGATTTTCCCATACTCAGTACAAAAAACAATTTTGAGACAAGGAGACAATAATACTGGTATTAAAAATACAGATGGTCTTGGTGGCTGATAAAATTCAGTTCCCCTACATTGTAAAGATAGTGACCACCTCTCAGTTTAAATTTTCCAAGTCTTTTGGATTTCAAATACAATGATGGGAATGGACCCCATTCCTAAGTCAGGGTATAATTAAAGTTCATGAAATTAGCACTGTATTAATCTTTAATGTTATGCAAAAGTGTTCTTTGCAACACCTGCACTGTGCCCAGAATACATTCTTTCTGCAATTCAGAGTTACATGTATCAGTAGCATATGTAAATATGACTTCTTGAATAATTATTTTCCTTAACTCCAATTGCTTTCTTAATATTTTGAATATCTTCTATCTGGAAATTCCAGGCTTCTTGCATAATAGTAACAATACAGAGGTCTACTATGTCATCTTTATGGCTCTTTTTTGGCCTTTCAGTTTCTGTGTTTTTTGTGGACTACTACTTCCTTCTACAAAAGCGGGGCAATCCTCCCTTGAGACTGGCCTAATACCATTGTAGGAATGTTTACATGTCTTCAGGATTCTATACGTTTTTTCCCAGTCCTGGCACCAGTGCGCCTATCTGGATCGGGTACTTTTTTATCCTGGGACTTGTGCACCCAGCTGTCTTTTTTATTTTTTTAACCTACCTCGATCTATAATATATGCTATATAAAATGCAGTGTGTATATCAGTGTACTCACCTAGAACTGAGGATGAATTCAGTTCCAACAATACTTCTCTCCTTTTCTTGCTGATTTTATCATCTCTCCATTCGGACCACCTCTCTATATAGTTGTAATGATATAAATCAAGATTATACTGTCATTTGTGGCTGACATTTTGCCATGTTAAATATATATATATACATATGTTTGTATACAGAGCAATGACAACCTAAAATATTAAGAATACATGCACAAAGTGCAATGCATGAAAATTTAGCACAAGTAGAAATACAGAGCAAACTTGAAAAATGTTTCTGTCTGGTAGAGTTTCCTCATTTATTAGATACAATTGCAGGCATGACTCATCTGTAATTTAGGTATGCCCTGTACAACTTTCATTGCAGTACTTCAAGCCATGGAATTTTCTCTTTTATCTGTAGAAGGAACCTAACTGTTATCCAAATCACAAGGTAAAAACATTTTGTTGCTGTAACCTTACTGTAGTACAAATACAGAACTGATTTATGCTGGTTTGGCTTCATGTAATTTACAGTTAAGCTAAAAAAGCATGTTTTTACTGAAAGTAAATAAAGTAGGCCTTCTGGTGCCTCTCAGTATGTCTAAAACACAGTTTTTCAACAACGAAGCAAAGCTTCACAGCAACCCTGCATTTACTTAAATTGCTTATAGATAAGGGCAGCTCCATCATTTCAAACTTGAAGACCAAAGAAGAACAGATAAATGTGCATTCCTCAAAAGTGTTGAGAAAATGAAAATGATACATTTGTCTTAATACCAAATCTTTATCATGACAGTCTTCAAGTACCATTCTTTTTTTTTAAATCTCCATTACAGTTGTTTTACTGTAATTTTCTTTGCTTGGATGGAGCCTTTCTAAGTACAGTGTTTGCTTAGATAAACTGACACTAATTGTTAGCTTTATTTGTAGCTTACTGGAATGGAATACTGCTTGCTTATCAAATACCGAAACAAAACAGATGAGTGCCACAGGGTTAGTTGCATCTCAGTTTGATATGTAAGTGATACTAGAGACGCTTGAAACATAGTAATGTTTTGTTAGTAAAAAAAAAAGAAGATGCACACACACACACACACACACACACATACACACACACACACACACACACACACACACACACACACACACACACACACACACACACACGCACACACACACGCACACACACACACACACACACACACACACTCACATGAAATGCATAATAATAAAGGTCTGCATACCCCTTACGCTCACTTGCTTACTTCCAGCTTAGAAAATACATGACTGCCTGCTGAATTTATAAAGCTGTGATAGCATCTAGCTTATCTTAACACTCTATTCAGTACATCCTGTGATTCTTTTCAAATGTATCAAAGTGTACTGCAACGACTTCTTATGTAATTTGAGTCACCATCTTTGATGTCTGGATATCTTGCAGATTCGAAGACTGAATGTAAACATCATCACTAAAAACACAGACCCTTGAAACCCCACTGTACAGAATAATAATAATTGTCTTTTTATGAAAAAAATTATCAATTTAACATATTTACAGTATATATACAGGAAGGAAGAAATTCAACATCACACACTGTTATACAGTGTTAGGAATACATTCAATCATCAAGGTAATCTTACACAATTAACACATTAAGAGTGTTGGTTTTTCAATAGCAACATTTCAAGGCTATCCCAACTGCTAAAAGTCTTAGTATGATTTATAGATAATAATTGTCTTGCCCTGAAAAAAAGCAGATGATTTATTCCTGGTGCCTCTAACACTTTTGTCCGCTGTGTGTGTGAAGTGGAATTACTCTCTCATTCTCTCTCTTTTTTTTCTGCTGAAATTGTTTTACAAACATTGGGGAATGTCTTCTTTTCTCCAAGATTGGCAGTTTGGAATCAGGCATCTAGTATATGTAAGTGCAGAGAGGTATCTTATTGTATGGGGAGTTAAAACCTGACAAATAGGTGGTTTATGTGATTTTGAAGTTTGCTGTGCAGCACTGATTCGGCTAGTATGCTTCAGTAAAATGAAAATCTGTGAACTCAGCAACATTTTGGAGTATTGCAATTGGTACTCTTATTGCTCTATGGCAGTATATAGCCCTGATGCACCTTTACTTTTAGTTTCTCAGAGCATTTTAATATTAGTAACCAGTGCACTATAGTTTTTATCCATCACATTAGTTCATATTGTCATCCATGTGTACTGCCTTTGTCATCTACCTCTGACGTTGTATTTTTTATTAGCAAGTCATGTGTGCCAATGAATCCTCACAACAAATTTTCTGGTATACAGTCATATAACTACTTCTGTCCCCTTTGTTGCTGACAGTCTGTGCAGCACTCTTAGTCACCCGTACTGCTACGCATATTACTGTATGCATCTTTAAAGATACCCTCTTCTTCCCCTTTTTGTGTATAGGTTCATAGGTAATTACTGGGCTAATGATCCCAGGGGACCTTTTTAAACACAGCCATGCTTCTCAAAGGTGAGAATCAAACCCTGCACCTACAGTTTTGTAAGATAAACACCTTAACCATTATGTCAACCCCACCTGTGCCATGTTGGATGAATTAAATAGGACTGCCAAACTTTAGACAGTGATCTGATTCTGTTTGGTACTCTGTTAAACCCCAGTGCAGTTCCACATAACAGGTGCTACTTCCTGATCTTTGTAATGCATGATCATTTTGCCACATTACTCTTATAAGTGACATGGTGGTGCAGTGGTATCATTGTTGACTCACAGCAAGAAGTTCTCCCGTTCGATTCTCGGCTTGGGTTGGGAGTGCCTTCTGTGTGGAGTCTGCATGTCCTCCGTGCGGTCGAGTGGACGTTCAAAAGACATGGTTGAATGGGCGTGCCTTCGTTGAAGGTTGGGCATCGGGCTGGCAACTCGACACCATAAAAACCAACTGCCAATCATTAGCGGACCGGAGCTCAGCTGTGGCGACCCCTAACCGGGAAAAAACGAAAGACAAACAACAACTCTTATAAGCGATGAAGAGCTGCAATATGTGAGCTCCATTTCTAATTGCTTAAAGCTGATTAGAGATTCACACTGTGGTGTGTGTGTGTGTGTGCGCGCGCGTGTTCATGAGAATTGTGTCTCAGAGATTCTTTAGCATCTCAATATTTATAGTTGTTACTGCTTTAATTGAAACTAGGACTTCATGTTTTACTTTCTTGCTCAACTATTAAAATGCAGTGCCTTGCATAATGTGCTGAAGTGGACAGCCCACTGACTTTGTCTGTTGTGGGCAGGCACTTGATACAGCAGTCCACTTTCTCCTGGATCAAAGGCAGTTATTAGAATATACCTTTTTTTCACTGTGTTGGCTGTCATATAGAAATCCCCATAGCTTTGGCTTTCTCCATTTTCGTCTTGTTCTGCTTGCTTTACCAAGGAAGGCTAGCGCCTCTCCTTTCAAGGCTATTGCATACTGACTAAAGCCTTTCTGGCACTAAAGTACCCTTTTGGGTAGTCATCCAGTAGCTCTTCCAGCTTAAAGAACAAGAAAAATAAAGAGCTGGACAATGTCTGTGTGCCACTGTTCAGTGCTAGGATTTGAAGTAACACATTGCCTGACCTTGAAGCCCTCTTGCAATTGGAGCATATTCATTTGAGTATTAGTAACTCCTCGTAGAGTGATGTGTATTTGAAACCGTCTCCAGTACCTGTATGAACACTATGTGACGGTACTGCTCCCTAGCTGTCTCTTTTTCCCATTTCTTCTTGCCGTACTTACCATTCCCTTTCTGCATATGCTACCTGTACTTAGACCTTATAAAGACTATTCTCCTACCTCTCTTCCCTGTTCAGCTGTTCATAACTTTTCATTTACATTCTTTCCTCTCTCTCTCAGCTCACTCGGATCCAGTCTTAATTCAGGTGCCCCCCCCCCTCCAACCTTCATTAAAGTGGCCAGGCTAACTGAACTCCCCAAAGGAAGAAATTTAGGGACTGTCTAACAGAATTTGCTCCAACATGTATGTGACATATTTTTATGTTTAATGTGTTATTTTCTTAGCTACTCATGGTGCACACACTAGCAGCCCACAGTGGTATTTTTTCTCCAACTGTCTCCCCTATTCTGCTACCCCCCTCCCCATTTTAGGAAGCTCTTTCTACTTCTATAGTGTACAGGAATGCCACTAAGTGGCGATACGTACCCACTGTTTTTACTAATTCCTGGCAATATTGTGTTTCCCTGCTCCCTGCAGCCCTAGGGATTAAAATAATTTCCTAGTGCTTTTTTATTTTTAAATCTCTGTTTTAGACCTGGTGAAGCCTCACAGAGTTGGATTAAACGTATTCTTAGCAATAAGCTTACCTCCAAGCTTGCCAACAGCACTGTGTGCTTGATAAAGAATATGTTACTGATTGTTTCTCAGACTTCTCCTCACGCCTCCTCTGAGCACCAGCCAAACAGTACCAAACCCATCATCTATTGGCAAATTCGAAACAGGGTGAACTTCAACCCCCTCACCTTTACATCTTCCCTCAAAAACTGTAACTGTTCACCACTAAAATACCTCAACCTAGATGAAGCAGTTCATTTCTTCAGTTTGACCTTTCTTAACATCCTAAACACACATGCTCCTATAAGAAATTCCAGAGTCAAGTTACACTTTGCTCCCTGGCTTCATAAAGACACTAGGTCATTAATGAAACTTAGTGACAAGGCTTGGGACCACTGTCTCCTTACCAAAACCCCCTCCTCTAGACAGTCATTCCTAGAATTGCGCAACAGGGTCAAAAAGCAAATAAAGTTTGACAAAGTCCAGTACTACCAGTCTGCCCTAAACTCCTCCCCAAACAACCCTAAGCAGTTCTGGTCCTCCTAAACTCTATTCTCCACCCAGGTAATTTGGTACGCCCCCCCCCCCCACCTACCTCTCTCCCTTCTTCCAGTAGTATCACTGCCTCTTTCAATAAACACTTTACTGAATCCATTCTATCTTTAGTCAAGCATCAGAACCCAACCCCCGCCGTCCCCACATCAAACCCAAATACTCTTCCCACTGTGTTTTCTTTTTCTCCTGTGCCCACCTTCATAATAAAACAACTTCTGTTAAAGCTTAAACCTACAAAACTTGCTGCTGACAACCTTCCCTGAGATTACCTGAAAATAGCAGCTGATGCCCTAGCATACCCAGTCTCTAGCTTAATAAACCAATCCTTAGTAGAATGCTATGTCCCTTCACTTTGGAAAATATCCCACATAATACCCCTCCATAAAGGTGGCTCCTCCACAGAACTCTCCAACTACTGCCCTGTAGGCATTGTTTCTCCACTATCCAAAATACTTGAGAAATGCATTCACTCTCAAGTCCTAGACTATTTACAAACTATTAACCTTCTCTCCAGCACCCAACATGGTTTTAGGCCATTCCAGTACTACTACTGCCTTACTCTATTTCACTAACACTATCCTTCATCACAAAAATAATGGCCTGTTCTCCTCTGCAACATTCCTGGACCTGTCCAAGGCTTTTGATATGGCCTCACACAAACTACTACTCTCTGTTCTCACTAACCTCTCCTTTACTCAGACAGCTACAAACTGCTTTTACAGCTATCTAGTTGGCCGCCAACAATCCGTTGTGTGGAATAATGACCTATCACCTTGACTTCCTGTCACACCTGGTGTCCCCCAAGGCTTCATCCTTGGACCACTGTTATTCTCACTCTTTACCAATAATCTATTCACAGCCACCAAGCAGGCCACTCTCATACAGCATGCAGATGACTCATCTCTCATCTGCTCAGCCCCACTTTACCGGAACTTCATAAAATCACACAGGAAGCCTTTTCCTCTGTAGAAAACTGACTATTCAATGCCCAGCTGATACTCAACCCTAACAAGACTAATCTCCTCATCTTACAACCCACTAAACCCTACCTAATTAACCCCCACTTCAATATTCTGGCCAACGACAACACCATAATCTCCCCTAAATAACACACCAAACTACTTGGCATTGAGATTGACAGCTATCTTAAATTCGACACTCACATTTCTATAAACATAAAAAAGTTCACAAAAAACTAGGATCATTGTATAGACATAAGCAACTAAGCAGCCAGAATCTCAGTTGCCAACTCCCACCTCATTTCAACCTTACTCTACACCTCTGCTATACTTACTAATCTTAGACAAACTGACCTAAACTTCTACAACAAAATACCTAAATTTGTCACTGGGTCATCCTATCGCAGCCATCACTGCAACTCACTTAAAGAACTCAATTGGCTTGAACTCCCGCAACTTCTTTGGCTCAATCAACTCTCGTTAGCTCATAAATTAGTAAACCATACTCAAAACGTATCCTCCCTTCAAAACCTTCTCCAGCCCTACTCTACTACTAGACCACTACGCTCCAGCAACAAAAAACAACTCCAAATTACCAAAGCCAAGAACTCTGCAGGAGAAGCTCTTTTCTCCTGCATAATATCCAAATTATGGAACACCCCTCCCCCCCATTACCACCCTATCTTCATCCCATCACTTCAAAGCCCACTTAAAAAAACACTGGCTATGTCCTTGTGCCAATCTAGTCTAAGATTCACTTATGTTCCTCTCCTCCCCTCCCCTCCCTTGCCCACCCTGCCACACAAAATCATATCATTATATCTCCCCCCTTTCTTTTTGTCTCCCTCTGAGTTTTTCCTCTAACCCTTCCTGCTTACATCACAATATCATGTATGTCAGCTATATGCCTGTTAGTGTACTTAACTATAACTGTCAATTTAAACAGTTTAGAAGGTGTATTTGTTTATTCTTTTCATGTATCTAAACATACTTATCAACATATTATAATACTGAGCATTCTATGTCATCTTATGTTTACAAAGTCACTGCTAAATGTATTATTACTTTTTAATGTGTATTGCTACTTTTTATGTACCCCTGTTTGTTCTTCATGCATCCTTGCTGTTCATGTTTACTACAGATTTTACTTGCTTTGCATTACTTGTTTTGTGTGTGGAGCTTTTCTCCCCAGGCCTCTGCTGAAAATGGACTTGTGTCCAATAAATAAATAAATAAATACTGAAGCCTGAGCAAAGCAAGTAGGGCAATGCAGCTGTATGTCCCGAACAAGGCACTCTACTTATCAACTGTTCTATATCCAGAAGCACTGTGCCAACAATTATGAAAACATTTTCTTTCTATAAAGGAGGCACCTCGAAAAAAATGTCAAACTTTGGTCCTAATGCTATCCTCTCACCTCTATCAAAAATTCTTGAGAGATGCATCTGTAATCAGGTCTTTCACAATATCCTAGCTATCCTAGTAGACAATATTCTCTCTTTCGCACAAAACTTTTCTGTACAAACTACACCGCAACAAAGCTTTCCTTTTTCAACACTGTCTGTCAAGAAATAAATGATAAACTACTCTCATCCATCTTCCTTGACCTCTCTTAAAGCTTTCAGTACTGTCTCTCACCCCAAACAAATTTTAGTCTTTCCCTCCTAGGAATCCCCACTCCTGTTCTGAATTGGTTTACTAACTACTTTTTCAGCCTCACAAAAGGCAATTAAATGTCAATCCAGTTCATCTACCTGCTTGCCCATTTCTACTGGTAACCCTCAACACTGCATCCTTGAACCTTTACTTTTCATCTTATTCATTAATAATCTTTCAGCTGCCTTATCTTATAAAGTTTGTATCCAAGAAGCTGATGATGCTTCTCTGATCTTCATGCTCCGAGTCCTCAGTGCAGAATATAAAAGGAAATCAAATGCATTCGTGGAAGCATCGAATAGAGAAAACCATAAAACAATTAAGACAACAAGTGTTACTATTAGAAGAGTATAGAAGAGGGAGCAGGTCAACAGAAAAGGCTAGAAGATAGATGTGATAAAAGCAATGCACAGTGTCAGAACTGATCAGGATCTATCATAAACTATTGCAAGTAATAAAGATATCAGCACAGGTAGAAAAACTTAGATGTGTAGATAAATACAAAGGAAAAATATAAAATATGCAGTTTATTAGATGACTCAAAAAAGTTTTGTAGAGAATTGGGAAAGAAAGCAAAAGAAATACAAACACTACCAAAAATAAGAAATATACACATTTTGTAAAAATATTTATGAAGACCCTGTGGAACATAACAAAGATGTCGAATGAAGAAAACAAATTTAAAAGAAATAGTATAGGATATGAAGTGAGATGAACTAACAGTTAGAGATATTTAAAAAAAAAAGGAAAAGCTGCTAATAGAAACCCCCCCAAGTACAGATGCTGTACCTAACTTCTGGCAAGAAGTATTAACAGCTTTACACAAAGATTTAGCCCTGCTTAAGAACTAGTTTTATGCACATCCCAAACAGACACCAACCTGGATAACAACAGGAAACATTATACTCCTTCTTAAGAATGAATCTGTAAGCCTTCCTAAAAACTATAGGCCAACAGCTTGTCTTCTGACAATGTACAAACTATATATTGGAATTAATGCAGACAGAATTTATAGTCCTTTAGAAAACTCAGTCATGGCAATGCAACAAAATGATGATAAAAGAAGGTCATATGTAACAAAGCATCATTTGCTGTAAAATAAAGCCATAATGGGGACTTGTAAAAAGGGGAAGAATTTAAGTATAGCATGGATAGATTAGAAAAAAGCATTTGGCTGCATCCAACATTCATAGATGAAGGAGTACTTACAGATGTATGAGATACATCCTATATTGATCAGTTACAATACAGCATTCATGAAAACAGTGGCAAACCACTTTGTAATTAAGTCATGACAAAGGGCAAATTATTATCCCAGGGATAAAAATTTAAAGGGTGGATAATCCAGGTTGATTAGTTGTCACTGCTGTTCTTTTGTCTTGCCCTAAACCTATTCCGCTATTTACTTAACAAAGTAGGTCTTGGTTATAATTTGGCTCCCAGGAAACAACCTTGTGTAAAGATCTCTCATCTGCTTTGTGGGAGGTTTTAAATTATACCGTTCATCAGACAAGGATGTGAAAGCACAACTGCAAGTAGTTAAAACTTTCTCAGATGATATAAGAATGGCATTTTTCTCGATAAAAGTGCAAAAGTTACATTTATTGCAGGAAAGTTGCAGTACCAAGCACATATTAATCTAGGACAGGAATGCAATATAATGGAACTTGAGCAGGAAGGAGTAAATAAATGTTTGGGAATTGATAAAGGATTGGCAATCAAGCATGAACAAATGTGAATAAAACTTATTAAAGAATGCACCAGAAGACTAAAATGAATATTGAAAACAGCCTGACATCAAAGAATAAAATCCAAGCTAAAAAATAGTTAGCTTTACCTAGTGTAACTTACAGATGTTCTTCATGTTTCACTGTTGCAGTCATCACATTTGGGTTATCCCTGCCAGGGTAGCCCTCGGCTGGCCCGAATACCAGAGGCTTAGTATTTCTGTGTCGGTTGCTGTCGCTTCAGGACTGGTCAGGTCATGAGTAGTATAAAGTAAGGCAGATGACGCCATTACACCTGTCTTTCTTGCCATGGAGCCTGAAGCAGAAGCAGTTCGCACGTGTGCTGGTTGGCCGCTACCTGAGTTTCATCTTCCGAATTGAAGCTGAAGTCTTCTAAAGCTAAGAACCCCATTGGGGATACTTTTTTCTTGCACTAACCGATGTCAGAAAAAGTTAACAATTGTCTCGCCTGTGGAAAGCGAATACCACACCGAGACTTTCATTCTTACTGCATCACTTGCTTAGGCCCAGACCATGACATCCCTGCAATTGCTTTTGTGCTTTGTTCGACGCCAGAACTATACATTGTCGGGCTCTTATTGTAGCTAGATAATTTTGCTTACAGTCCTTGAATTCCAATATGGCTTTGGTAAGCCATCCGTCAGCAGCTCTTCTGAAAAAATGTAAAGATATAGACAGAGACAGACCGCACTGGTCCAAACCTACCAACGATGCTTCCGTTAAGCTAGTCGTCAGTTCTCCGGTCCTCATTGAGGTGCTTTTGCGACCCCTGATGACCGCTTCTGTGTATTCGCAGGCTGCTAACAAGACTTTTTGGAGTCCAGTATGCAGCAAAACTCTTCTTCAACTAAGGGTCCTGCAGTTGTCTCTCCCTTGGATGGGTCCAGAGCTGCTGAGCAGGCACCGGCTTCCGAGGAATTACTTCACACTACCACTTCTCGACACAAATGGGTGACTTCTTTTGTGTCTACCGTTCTTTCAAAAATTACTGAGTTTCTAAGGACCAGGGTATGAACCACACCCAGGAAATAGGTGACCCAATCTCAGGCATCTGCTTCCTTGCCTCAGTCTCAAATGCTTAAAATGGCAGAAGGCCTTATCATGCTGATTAGGGGAAGACAAGCTACCCCTTCCAAAAGAAAAAGAGATCTGTCCCCAGTAGTTTTATCTGAACAGGAGTCTGATGACTCTGATGCATCTGAATATGAATACATGCAACCCTTCTCTGCTTATGAGGATTCTTCTGCAGAGGACTCCATTCCTTCAACCTCTCCCCATAGGGAAACCCTTCATACCTTAAGGGAGCAGTTCCATTGGGAATGTCAGGGCTACCCTTAGTCTAAAAAGAGACTCAGTGAATTCCTAGATCTTCCACAGCACAGACCCCTGGCCATTCCCCTAGTCCTGGATGTTGTGGAGGATGTTTTCCTGGAATCCAGTTTGACTCCTGACACCCTCCCTCCTGCACCCAGAAAACCAAACAGGCATTACAGAGTCCCTGACTCACACAAATTTCTTTTTAAAAATCCTACTGCTGACCCAGAGGTAATTTCTCAAGGGCCTAAAGGAATTAAAGCAATCTCTGCTAAAAATCCCACCCCCTCAGATAGGGATTCCCAAGCACTAGACAGATGGGGTAAAAAAGTATACACCTCTGCTACTCTTGCTATCAGAGCACTAAATTGCCAGTTCCATATGCTAAAATTTCAGCAACATACCATGGAACTCCTCAAACAAAAAATGTCTTCCTTTCCTGCTTGTGCAGAATCTAAAGAGTTACAAGAGTTAATGCATTCTGCAAGTCAAGTAACTAAACACACCTTGCACTGTGGCCTTGATGCCCTAGAAGCTTCTTGCAGGGCAGCAGTCACAGGTTCTGGCCTTAGAAGGCAAGCATGGCTTAAGGAACAGCCCTTGCCAGACCACGTTAAATCTAAATTACTGGATGCACCCTTGCACAAAGACAGCTTATATGGCAGTGAGACAGAAGAGGTCTTAAAAATGGAAGAAAAAGCTAAATCTATGCAGACAGTTAAGGATTTCATACAGGTCAAGCCACCCAGGTTCAGCAGGCTTCGCCCCTCCAAGCACTGGTCCTTTCCTGCCCCCACCAGTTCAGTTCAGTCCAGACCCCATGGAAGCAGATCCCCCAGACAGCAGCCACAGGGAATTCAGAGATCTAAACAGTGGATTTCCTCCACTTCAAAAACAGGGAGTTTTAAGCCAGCCCCTCATGGTAAGAACTCACAATGACTCTCCTCCCTCACCCCCTCCCTCTGCCCACCTTCACTTACCCCTAGGAGGAAAACTCTCCTTTCATGCAAGCACCTGGGCCACCATTACCAACAACTGCTGCGTCCTCAACGTAGTGTCCCAGGGATACAAATTTTCTTTCCACACCCTTCCAACTCTGGAAGGGTTCCCGGATCTACCTCCAAACCAGTGGGCAGAGGCACAAAAGCAAGTCCTTTCCCTGCTCTCTATGAGGGCAGTAGAGCATGTTCCTGCAGAACAGAAAGGCCAAGGTTTCTACTCCAGACTTTTTCTGGTAGCCAGAAAAGAGGGCACCTGGTACCCATCCTCAATCTATCCATTCTAAACACTTTCCTGGGATACCAAAATTCAAAATGCTCACCCTCCAGCAGCTGCTACCCATGATCTCTAAGGATGCTTGGCTAGCCACCCTAGACCTGTAAGAGGCCTACCTCCACATTCCTATTAGGGAATCATGCAGGAAATATCTACATTTCAGGGCAGGATCTCTGCACTTTCAGTTCTCTGCACGTCCCTTTGGCTTCTCTAATGCTCCCAGAGTTTTCACAAAATGTTTGGCTCTGGCCATTGCCTTTTGCAGATAAAGGAATATCCAGATTTACCCATACTTAGACGACTGCCTAATTCAGGCAGACAGCTAGGAAAAGCTGCTCAAGCACCTGGCCTTTGTAAAGTCCCTACTGACCTCCCTAGGGTGCACAATCAACGAAAAGAAATCCAAACAAGTACCCACCTAAAGAATTATATTCCTGGGAGCAAGTCTGGACACAGCATCCCAGATGGCATTCCTTACACCAGAGAAGCAAACATACCTGACAGCCTACTTCTCTCAACTAGCCAACAGACCCCAATTATCTGCAAGGAAAATCCTGCAAGCTCTGGGATTCATGGCATCTTGCATTCTACTCATTCCATATGCCAGACTGCATACGAGGAAACTTTAGTGGTACCTAAAAAACCTTTGGTGTCAACACTCTCAAGACCTGGACA
Source organism: Protopterus annectens (assembly GCF_019279795.1). Taxonomy (NCBI): domain Eukaryota; kingdom Metazoa; phylum Chordata; order Ceratodontiformes; family Protopteridae; genus Protopterus; species Protopterus annectens. The sequence goes on along the minus strand of NC_056737.1, from coordinate 138,890,404 downwards.
CTCATATACATGATACCTTCCCTCAGAAAAGATTTTCTTTCGTGGGCAGCAGCATGCTCCCACAACAAGGGACTATCTTTCTCACCCCCCCCCACCGCCCAGACCCTGACCACAGATGCATCAGACTATGCCTGGGGTGCACACCTGGATGCCAGGTGCATACAGGGCCAATGGAGCCCACAGCAAATCCATCTGCACATCAACCAAAAAGAGATGATAGCTTTCCAGCATGCCTTGACAGCTTTCAAGCCTCCTTCTCTCCACAGGGGCTCTCCTGATCAAAACAGACAACACCACTGTGATGGGGTATATCAACAAGCAGGGAGGGACTCACTCCTAACCTCTATGCAGGCTGGCCGTGACACTTTGGCACACAGCCTGTGCCATGCAACTCCACCTGTTAGCACAATTCCTGCCAGGTTCTTTAAACTCTCTGGCAGACCACTTAAGCAGAAATCTTCTGGACCCACACAAGTGGCAGCTGGACAAAAGAACCTTCACCCTAATAACTCAGAAGTTGGGCACCCCGAAGGTTGACCTCTTTGCCTCCCACACCAGCCATAATCTCAGCAAGTTCTGGTCCAGGGAGCATCACTGCATGGCTTGGAAAGTGGATGCCCTGTCCTTCCCCTGGGTCAATCTATCGGTCTATGCCTTTCCTCCACTACCTCAAATCCCCAGGGTACTGCTCAAAATAAGGGAGGAAAAACCAAGGACAATTCTTATTACTTCAGACTGGCCTCATCAGCACTGGTACCCACTGCTGCGCAGCCTGTGTGCACTGCCATCATACCATCTCACTTAGACCCCAACCCTCCTGACCCAGAGGGAAGAAGAATTCATGCATCCTAAATTGCAGACCCTCATTTTGGCAGCTTGACTTATTCCCTAACCACAGAACAATCTGCCAACCTCAGTGAACAGGTTCTTGATGTTATACATGAAGCTAGATGCCCTAGCACTAGAAAGTCTTATGCCGACAAATGAAAAAGGTTCTGCACCTGGATTCAGGTTAAGGGAGCCGATATGGCACTGCCCTCCCTCCCTCTCATCCTGGATTACTTAGCTGACCTGCTACACAGTGGTCTCTCCTTTTCCTCTATTAAAATTCATGCCTCTGCTGTCTCTGCTCATTTCCCCACTGAGCAGCCCATTTTCTCACACCCTCTGATCAAACAGTTCCTAAGAAGGACTAGCAGCTTGAGGCCACCCAGAAGAGCACCAACCCCACCTTGGGACTTTAACTTTCTGTTGAAAAAGATCACCCTGCCCCCCTTTGAACCAGCATCTTCAGCAGAGATAACATTTCTCTCCTGGAAGACAGCTTTCCTTCTGGCCATCACTTCAGCCAGAAGGATCTCCGAGCTACAAGCACTCATGCCTGTGGAGCCCTTCATCATCTTCCATGCTAACAGGGTTTCCCTCAGGACTAATCCATCCTTCATGCCCAAAGTGGTATCCAGTGTGGCTCTCAACCAATCCATTTATTTGCCCACCTTTTTCCCCAACCCACAAAACAAGGGGGAAAGGATCCTGCACTCTCTAGATGTGTACAGACAACTCAGATTCTACCGTGACAGGACTAAATCCTTCAGAAAGTCTGATCACTTGCTGGTTAGCTTTGCTGCAGGGCCAGAGGGAAAAGCCATCTCCAAACAAACAATTTCCAAATGGATAGCACACTGTATCTATTTCTGCTACAAGCAACATGGAAAGCCTTCCCCTAAGGGGGTCAGAACTCAATCCAGCAGAGCAGCCTCCACCTATGCAGCTTTCCTCAGAGGAGTCCCCACTATGGACATCCTGGAAGCTGCCACCTGAACATCTGTTCATACTTTTACCAAACATTACCACCTGCCTATCTTCTCCAAATCCAGGGCAGGGTTTGCCTCTGCAGTCTTGAAGGGCATCCTAGCCAGCCCCTAGTCTCCTTGACTACCTCCACCCTTTTCCTCAGCTTTGGGAATCAACCCAAATGTGATGACTGCAACAGTAAAACATGAAGAACATAGTACAGTTGTGTACACTTACCATAAATGTAGATGTTCAAGTGTATTCACTGTTGCAGTCCTGGTTTCCCTCCCTCCATCCCCCTCTTCTTTCTTCTCTCTCCTTACAAGGGACATTTTGGTATTTACTTTCTACTGGTGGGGTTCTTCCAACAGAACCTGGCTCTCACTTGAGGGCTTCTGACAGTTAAGGCAAGAAAAACTGATGTAATGGTGTTGGCTGCCTTACTTTATACTACTGATGACCTAACATCAGTCCTGAAGTGACAGCAACCGATGTAGAAATACTAAGCCTCTGGTATTTGGGCTGGCCGAGGGCTACCCTGCCAGGGATAACCTAAATGTGATGACTGCAACAGCGAATGCACTCGAACATCTACATTTATGGTAAGAGTGTACACAACTGTGCTTTTTGGTGTGATTGACTGGCTCCAAAATATATTGGATCAGCTGAACAGAAAAAAGAAAAAAATGTTTCATGTTTATCAAATGATATATGAAATCAGCGTATGCCATGACTATATATTCCATGCTTTGAAGGAGATATGGACTTTGAAACTGACTGCATGTATAGATCTGGCATCTATATTACAACATCAAAGCTTTAGTTAATTGAATAACTAAAGCTTTGATCTTGTACTATCGACAGCTAAAATTGTCGAACGGCCGATTCAACCAAGGGAAACACTTCTCTTGGCCGAATCAAAAAAAAAAAACTTTACATCCGAAATGAAGTGGGGGGGGGGGCTTCCCCCCAAAAGTGGGTGGCTGTGCCCCCCGCACCCCCCTGCCTAAATATATCAACTCCGAGATCACTCCAAATTGGAGAAACGGGCATATTCCAGAGAACGGCCAAGGGAAGTGTTTCCCTGGGTTAAATCAGCCGTTCAACAATTTACGGTTTCAGTATTACAAGTTCAAGCTTTACTTGTTTGATTAAGTAAAGCTTTGATCTTGTAATATAGAACCTAGATCTGCAGTCATGGGACTGCATACAAATCTGCTGACCTTATAAGGTCCGAACATAGTGAAAGTTTTACAACATGAGAAAAGGGAGTTTAAGATGACCTCTGCTTAGTTTAGCAGAAGCATTCAGGAGGCAAGCCAGAATGGAAATCAAACCAGACATAGACAAAAATCAGACAGCAACTGAATGTGCCAAAAAGCAAAAGAAAGAATATAAGGAGAAGGTGCAAATGGGAAGGAAAGAAATGTGGAAAATAACTAAATATATTGGCAAGTATAGAGATCTCCTGGAATAACCTCATGTTGATCAGGATTTGACATAGACATAGCTATGGAATGGTGAGTTTAAACCAAAAGATGAAAGATTAATAATGACAGCCCAATACAGTGGATTATATACACAGTGGTTTAAAAAGTCCATTGAATATGCGGGAGAAACAGACAAATGTAGCTTCTGTAAAAAAAGAATTAGAAACAGTCACAGACCTTGTTGCTGAGTTTGATATTCTCATGGCAGAGGTCCTATACATTGAAAGGCATAATAATGTGGCAGGACTGTAGCACTGGGCATTGAACAAATGCTACAATATAGAAGTAGCTGAGAAGCATTGGAAACATGAACCACAAAGCATTACAGAGAATGATGAAAAGTTTATCACATGAGATCACCCATTAACAACAGTTAAAAAAATAGATGTGAGAAAACCAGATATAGTAGTGCATGAAAAAAAAGACAAAAGTAACATTGATAACTGAAATTGCTACACCTAGTAACTGCAGTGTTTCATGTACAGAAACAAGAGCAATGTGGAAGAAAGATACGCAGACAGTTCCAATAGTAGTAGGAGCAATGGGTCTCATAAAAAGAGATTTATAGCCATGTTTAGACATGCTACCAGTACATGTAGCTCCATATGAATTGCAGGAGTCAATTCTGCACACATTGCTGGTATGCGAAGGTACTTTTACCTAATATCAAAGACTAAAATAATATTAATTTCATAAACTTTCATCATACCAGGATTTAGTATTTGGCTCCATTCCCATTATGGTAGTAGAAATCCAAAAGACTTGGAGAAATTAACCCATCAGAATATCACCAAGAACCATTCACATTTATAGAACCTTGGCTTGCTTTTTCTCAGTAGTGTCTAAATACTAAAAAAACAAGTTAATGCTGTGTGTGATGATAGGAGTTACTGCAAGCCATGACCAGGAGAAGCAAGGCAATGGATGTGTGACATGTGCCAGCACAGCTAGCTGGAATTTTGTAAATAATTATGTCATTTGTATATTAAACTTATTCGTACAGATGCTTGTGCTGAAAATTTATATGTAAGGAGGTCTTGTATTAAAATGGATCAACAGTGTGTCCTGCTGGAAGGAAAAGAAATGTACATGCATTACCATAACTGAATTAAATGTATATGATTTAACAGAGGACTGGAAGTGAAGCTGTTACTCTTAAACTTCAAATTATATGTGAAATTAAACTACATTATGGGTTAAGCCACAAAGATGTTATCCCACAGTTTTGAAGGGAGCCAGAGATGCAGTGTCTGTGCTAGAGAATAGGTTGTATCTCCTGTAGAAAGAAGATAAGTGTTTTATGGTTTCATGAATTCCAGGAGATGTGAGCAAAGCTCTGTCTGTATGTATGGTAACACATAGGTGCTTAAATCCTGTCAGCTTCTAGTGTTGGTGATAACATGGGAAACAGAGTCAGATGACCAGATGTGTGATGTCATTTTGTAAGCTAAAAATAATATTTAGATATCAGTAACAGTTTGCTCTCAACATTTGGTATTCTGTCTTGGATATGACAATAAGGACCACTCACCCAAAACATCTTGCCTTGCTCTATTCGGTAAGTAACTTAACTAGGAAACAGTAATTATCTTTAGATGAGTCAGGAAAACATAGTGAGATTAGAAGTACTGTTTTTTTTCTATAACTGTGTAAAACTTTCCATTGGCGTTATTTTTAATATTCCCATGAATGAAATTCTTGTGTTTACTGTAAATAGTTATTTATTTATTTTCCTGTTCTTTTATTATTTATTATTAAATATATTTAAACTTTTCATTGTGGCCAGTCCTTTTTAGAAAATATTTAAACTTTGAGAGTATTTGGAGATATTTATTTGGTGATAACTGTGGCCATTCCTGAAAGCCTTGCTGTTTGGTCAACATTACCATTTGTATTAATATTAATTTCACTCAGTATAATAAGATACCTTTGCAAGAGCCTTAGGTAGCTGGCTTTGTAGTGCTTGGTGTCAGTGGCAACTACCTTATAATCTGGGCAGAACGAGGCATAGCTAGTAAACCTGTGCCAGCCTTTCTCAGGTGTGTGTGTGTGTGTGCGTGTGTGTGTGTGTATGTGAGAGTGCGTGTGTGTGTGTGTGTGTGTGTGTGTGTGTGTGTTTGTGTGCGTGTGTGTGCATGTGTGTGTGTGTGTGCTTGTGTGCATGCATGCATGTGTGCGTGTGTGTGTGTGTGTGTGTGTGTGTGTGTGTGTGTGTGTGTGTGTGTGTGTGTGTGTGCTACATGGAGAGCAGGGGTACAAAGCATTGGTTTCACAGAGAGACTGGTGAATGACTTGGCCTGGGCACTCAGCTGAGGATTAAACTCTACAGCTGTACCAGTGGGGAGTCTTACTGGGGACATGGAGGGAGACAGATATAGGAACACAGACCCTGGACTGAGTGTGTTCCATGTGTGTTCTTAAGGGAAGTTGTATTTGATGTACAGAGGTCTGCATCTGGAAATACTGAGTATATCCATTTGTATTCCAAGTGAATGTCCCTCTTCAGTGTCATTGGTGAGGATTCAGGGTCCTTAATTACTGGTCCAGCATGTGGACATCATACTGTGTACTCCAAGGTCCTACTTCAATAACATGATTAACTTTACAGTGTTATCCTGTCAAAAAACTCAGCTGGAAATTGTCTACAAAGTCAATTTATTAGGTGTCATCCTTAGCAACCAACTCAAATCAGATATTTGTATCCAAAGTCTGTAGTATAAAAGGGCATTTTAAATCATGACTTCTCTATAGACCTTTTTAATTTTCTCAAATCGCAGTCTTGTAAAACCACTACCACCCTCTACCTCTTATCAAAATTGCTCTGTGCTTCTCCTACTTTCTTAAACATTAACAAGAAAACTAGAATAATGCTGTAGCAAAATTGCTAAATTTGTGATAAAAATCCTCCAATTCAACACATCATTCCTTGCCCTTAGAAATCTATACTGGCTTGAATTCTCCAACTACCATAACATTTTACAACTAAACATTGCCTGTAATATGCTGTATTTTCCATACAGATATCCCTCACTATCAACTTCTTAATTCTGGGATTCCTTATATTCTACATTATGTTTTTTCTAGTCTCATGCTGCAATATTCATAACTGTAGGGAGGTTGCTGCCTGCAGCACCGGACATCCGGCCACTATACCAAAGTCTTAGGAGCATGGGTAGATGCTACATTGCTTGTCAAGGCCATAAACTGACATCGGCTATAAAAGTGACATCTACATGTACCCCCTTCAGAACTTTTCTGTCGCAGTGATCTATGGACCTCCGATTGCCTGCTCTGGGAATCAGTTTGTTTGTTTGTTTGTTTCGGCCGTACCCCTTTGGGTTTTTTGTTACCTTCTTATTGCTTTTCAAGCATACATGTCAGCTAGGAAGGGGAAGTGTGCTTGTGGAAGACAAATTCCACATAAGGGCATGCATGATAAGTGCTTATTCTTTGTAGGTGAAGGCCATGACCATATGTCTTGCGATGTTTGAAAGTCTTTTGTACCTAAAACACTTCACAGCCATTTGACTGCCTTAAAGCTTTATTTAGAAAATCAGAGACTCGGGCATCCAGCATTAGGCATGGTGGGTTTGGTAGGTACGTCTGACGAGCAGCCTTGGAAGAAGGCCAAGTTAGTCCTGACACCCATGCTGCACCTCAGGAGTCCAGTGAGACTCTCGACGCGGATGTTAGCTCAGGGTTTCATCGGATGCCTGTTTCACAGCTATAATCGGGAACCCTGGTGGAAGCCAGTTTGGCAGCAACTCAGAGTATGTCCACCGAGGTTGATCACCCATCAGCCCCTGATGGCAAGAGGGAACCACAGATCGGGACATCAGAGGGGCCTACTCTAACCTTCCCATCCTCCTAGTTCTCAGCCACTAAGTCAACACATCCTTCTACTCCTTTAAAGAGGAAACAGAAATTAAAGCATAGAGAACATAGAGAAGCTGAACCAGTTCCTAGATGGGATGTTTTTTCCCCAATATCTTATTATGGCCTTCCAGGCCCTCCAGTCTCAGGAACCTCTACCAGCCCCTAAACCTGTGCAGGCCTTAGAGGATTCAGAAGAAGAAATCTCTTTCTCTGATGAATCACTTACCTATTGCTCCCAGATAGAATCCTCCAAGAACTTCATTACCGCAGAGAAGGAGGACTCTATAAGTCCTGAATCTCCAGGAGAAGAATTCTCCTTTGCTGACACCATTTCTCTGATGAGAGAACATTTTAAGTGGCAGGCCTCAGATGTCACTTAAAGAAAAAAAAGAGATACTTTGAATTATTGCAGATGGACCAGCCCTCTCCATCTGCAGTCCCTCCCCTGCTTCCAGCCTTTCATGATGCCTTTCTGGCTGCATGCCAGAACTCTGACTCTCAGCCTCCAGCTTCCAAATGTCCAGTTAGATTTTATAAAGTTTCACAGGATACACAGTTCTTATTCAAGAACCCCCCCCCCCCCCCGCAGACATGGCTGTCATTGCAGTGTCAGCATATAAATCATCCAGACAGCTGCCCTCTCCCTCTCTGTTTCCCACTGACAAGGGCAGCAAATTTATGGATAGACTAGGAAAGAAGGTATATACTTCTTCCACTCTAGCCATCAGAGCCCTAAACTATCAAACTCACTTGGCTAGGTTTGTTTTAGATACCCTCTCAAAAGCCTCTGCACTGATTCCAGATGTGCCAGACTCTCCTGCTAAGTCACAACTCTCTGCCCTACTCTCTACCATCTCTCAGGTGACCAGGCACTTCATAAAGTGCAGTTATGATGTGGTTGAGGCATCCTCCAAATCTGCAGCCTCAGGTTCTGTCCTGAGAACATATTTTTGGGTGAAGTTTCAGCCCCTTCCCATGGATGTCCAGACAAAATTGCTAGATGCAGCTTTTGATAATAAGGCCCATTTCAGTGCAGCCTCTGCAGAGCTCCTTAAATCCCAACAGGAAAAGGGAAAGAAGCTACAAAATGTAAAGCATGTGTCAGTCTCTCCTATTCCTAGATATCATAGAAACTACCTTTAAAGGAACTCCTTTGTTAGGAGGCAATCATCTCATTCTAATGCCCCACAGGTGAAGGGATGGAGGCAGCCTAGGAGACACTCCACTCCCACTCCTAAACAACCTTCTGCCTCCACTCCAAATGCCTTTCAGAGGCAGCCTGATCAGGACAGAGCTCCCCCACTGTGACTCAAACCCGTTAACCAATCCCACTCCCTTATCCCTCCACCACACCCTTTCCCTACCCTCCTGGTGGAAAATAACCTCAGAGGTTTGGGTCCTTTCCAACATCCAAAAAGGATACTTTATTACTTCGTTGACACTTCCTCCTTTTCAGGGGATACCCCAACCACCTACAAGTCAGCTTCATCTCTTCCCCTGAATTTTGGATCAGCTCCAAACTCAGGGCACCATAGAAAGAGACCTGCAGAACAGACAAACAAGGGGGTTTACAACAGGATGTTTTTGGTTCCAAGAAAATATGGCCCTTGGAGACCAATTCTGGATTTGTCTGTACTCAATCTATTTCTCAAGGTGCCTACCTTCAAAATGCTCATCTTCCATCACCTTCTACTCCATGTCCCTCACTAAACCTTCATGATGTCCCTGGATCTGAAGGATGCTTACCTTCATATTCCTATTCACCCCAGCTACATTAAGTTCCTGCACTTTTCCATGGGTTCCTTGCATTTTCAAATTTTTGCATTGCCATTTGGGCTCTCCACAGCCCCCAGAGTATTCACAAAGTGCCTAGCTCCAATTATCACCCACTGCAGAGTGCTGGGCATTCAAATATATCCATACCTAGATGACCTCTTGATACTTCACAGGATTGCCACACCCTCTGCCACCACCTAGGCATGATGTCCAATACGCTGGCAAACCCGAGGTTCACTGTGAACCCGGAAAAATTTCACCTGACACCCACCAAGACCTGTTTTTCTTGGGGTGCAGGATAAAAACAGACCAAATGGCAGTCTTCATTCCTTGCCAGAAGATGGAAGCCATCACACATTACCTCCAATCACTCCTCTCCCTCCAAACGTTATCAGCCAGGGAATTCCTGAGGATACTTGGTCACATGGCATCCTTGATACCCTTGCATCCCCTAGCAAGGCTGCATAGGAGAAAATTTCAATGGGGGCTGAGGAGTCGGTGTAACCAACATTCACACCCCTGGATATTCCTCTATCTCTCCTCCCATGCCTGAAAAAAGAGCTGCAATGGAGGATTGCAGCCATATGCCTCAATCAGGTTATTTCTTTGCAGATTCCTCCACCCTCACAACAAACAAATCTTCACCAATGGTTCAGACCTGGGCTGGGGAGCTGTCCTGCAAAGCCACAACAAACAAAACAAAGTTCAGGGAGAGTGGCCCTCCCTCAGACAGAAGGATCACATCAGTATCAAATAGATCTCCTTGCAAACATTCCACCAGTTTGCCTACCAGGCACCTTAAAAGTTGTCACAGACAGCATGACTGTCCTGTGGTATATCAACAGTGGGGGGGGGGGGGGGGGGGGCAAGGTCCTACCCACTTTGCAGCCTGGCAGTTCAGATTTGGTCCCTGGCAGCAGAACTGCATACTCACCTGCAAGCAGTGTACATTCCTTCCACAGAGAATGTGATGGCAGACACTCTCATCAGAACCTCTGCACCCACTGATGAATGGATGCATCACAGGGAGGTATTTTTGGAGCTTATTCACAAGTGGGGTATTCCTTAGGCAGATCTGTTTGCCTCCTCTCAGAACAGCAGATGCCTCTGTTTTGCACAAGGGATCCACATCCACAGGCTTGGAGGGTGGATGCCTTCCCTTTTTCTTGGGTGGTGATGTATCTTTATGCCTTTCCCCTCTTCACACTGATTCAAAGAGTCCTTCTGAAGATTCAGAGGGACAAACCAAAAATCCTGCTGGTGACTCACTTTTGGCCAAGACAGCATTGTTTCCCCTTTTTCACCTACTAGCCAAGGGGCAATTATCACAGGTTATCCCAGTGATTTGACCTACTCACCACAAAACAGGGGGTCGCTCATACACCCTCAGGTGCTCAACCTCAGACTCACTCTATGGGTGAAAGAGTTCTGATCCCCTTCAAACTCCTATATTCAGAAGATGTACTCGATTTCCTGCAGGAGGCAAGGAAACAAGGGTGCTCGCAGGCAGGTGCAAGGGGTGCATTTGCACCCCCCTGGAATCCGCTGGCCAGGAGATTAATTTACTTCTAATTAAAAAAAATAAAAATTTAAGGGCATTCTTCTTTAAGAACACCCTTTTCATCCAGTCGCACAGATGGAACAGGTGCTTGCAACCTGTTTTCATCTTCTCAGATGGTTTATGTCTTCATCTTCCTCATTCGCATGTGGAATTTGAATTCCAGAAGATGTTTGGACTGGGGATGAGAATACAAGTGAGAGGTAAGTATGGGAACTAGTTTATGCTAACTTTGATAATAAAATTTTTATTTGAATATTTAAACCACTTTGCACTTTAACTGTGTATAATTTTTGCTAATATTTTATAGTTGATATCATGATGTGACTGTACCTTGGGTTGTGATTGGCTGACTGTGTAAGAAGTTCTTTATTCTTTGATAAGCACCAAGAGGCTCCATTGCCATAGTGAATTGAACATTGACATCCATGATTATGCGAATTGGGATAGCAGCATTAGGTATGTTCAAAAATAAGATGATGAATATTTTATTTGTGTTCTTAATCATTTTATCTAGTTTTGGATCATAAGGATCTATACTATTTTGTAATGGCAGTGTAACATTAGCAAAGACGTGATTGCAGAGTTATGTTTTAAACAACAGATGTGACTGTATAGAATATGTGCATTTTTAGGTAGTTAAACAATGATTTTTAAATCATTAAGATGTTAGAAGATGGTTGATAGAAATGTTAAATGATTAAGTATGTATTAGGCAGTGTCTTTGATTGGTCTGATTGTGGTTTTAAAGTTTTTCTATTTTAGTTTCTAATTAATGTCTGAAGAAGTGTTGATAGTGCAACAGTGCTTATATTGTGTGCAACATACTCTTTTTACTTGGCCATTTGGACTCCTGGATATATTCAGCCATGTTTGTTGTCTTGCAGGGATTGTATTCATTTAAATATCCGTATAAGCTCATTGAGGACCTTTGAATATTAAACACATAAATCTCTCTGTTTTAGAGTCAGTTTCAGCAATTGTGTTGATAGAAAAGCTAATGCTGATTAAAAGAAAATGCAAACGCATGCTGTCACAGGAGTTTATGTAACTGTCTGTTAAGCAGCCTGCAACGGTTCTGCCTCTTTCTGTGTCTTTGCTCCATGATCCTCCATGGTGACTGCTAAACTTAAGCTGCCCATTTCTGCTCAGTAATAAGATACCTAAATTTAACTCCATCATAATGCTTTCTGAATAGAGTTTGCATTTTGAACTTAGAGACTTAAATTGGCAGCTCAAATTAATTTCAACTTGTACCTCTGGCATAAACGAATATACCTCTTAGGTGTCACTCTTAAAGAAAAAAGCCGAAAAGTTGTAATATTTTAGATATAAATATCATTTCACATTCATATAGTTAACATTTTCAGGGGATTGTTCTTAGATTTACATACATTGCCCTTGATTCACTATCCTTCCATGCAGGACTAGCTTAGTTCTGCACTGAAGCGGCCGTTTAGGAGCAGGATGGCAGCGCGCCATGCATATTAATGAAGGTGCACTCCCTGAGCTCCTAATCTTACACTGAGCATGTAAGAGTACAGGGGCATGTCTGAAAGCGGAGCTCTCAGAATATACATGCCCCTGCAATGACATACAGCAGACAAGTCATAAAAGAATGATCAAGTCTGCTCATAGGTGTACTCATACCCCCAGCAACATCCCCCACATGTACAAAAGCAATAGTTAAAACAACAAATATAAAGATTTTATTTTTTATGAAACAGATTAAATTTAGCCGTAGGTACATGGGTTTGCCCATCATTTAGCTACAGTTAATGCAGCTTAAATGGCAGAAGAGGATAAAAAGCAAGATATTTGCAAATGAAGCAGTACAGCAATAGTGTAGTGGGCAGAGCATTTGCCTTATGAGCAATCATTCCCGATTCGAGTTCCACTGCAGTACATTCCATTTTCCATGTCAAATCACTCTATGACCAATATTTTTAGTTACATAACCTACTAAATAGCATATATTTGTGAACTGGAGTACTGCATTAAATGCAGATGTAAGGTGTCAGTGTCATAATATCGCAAAGTCCACAGATAATCACACGTGCCCCATACAGTGTATGTACACAGGAATCAGGGATACAAATGGAAGGTAAAATGTGTAGTGAATGATAACTCCATACAGCTTCCAAATCCTCCCAGCTTCCCAAGAACCATTAGACATGACTGTCTAAATTAGTGCGGTGGTAAGCAGGTGTAAGCACTAGTAAGCAAGAGTAAGTATATTTTAGCAGTAGTAAGCAGGAGTAAACATATTTAAACAGTAGTAATTGAGCTTAAGCCCATTTGCGTGGGGGGTAAGCAATGCGTACACAGGTTAAGCAATATGGAAGCGAACACTCTGTAAGCATATTTAACCGTAGGTTAGCATTATTTACCTTCATGAAAACCTGCTTGCAATTGCTTAAAAGTGCCTTAATCACTCTGTATGCAACAGCCGCTGTTCTGGCCAGAAACAAAATAACCAGCATTTGCAGGTCTTAAACCTAGGATGCTGTACACTATAGTCACAGTAATTAACCGCTAAGCTATCACAGCAGTACATAAGATTGAGGTATCACCAAATAAATCCTCACTGTAGGAAAATCAAACTGAACATGTGAAAGAAATCTATATACAGTCTTATGTTCTATAACCTACTACATAACATAAATATGTGAACTGGAGTACTGCAGTAAGCCCAGATATGAGGTGTCATTGTAATAAAGTGTTGAAGTCCCCTGATAAACAAAAGGACCCCATGCAGTGTATGTACATATGAATCATGGATACCAGACACATATATAACATGTAATGAATAATAAATCAATGCCAAAAAGCAAATATAATGCAAATTAAATATTAAGCAACGCTAAACATTGCACAGCCCAGCTTAGTAGGTGTAAGCAATGTGTAGGCCAGATAACTAAATTTGCCCATTGGTATACCCCTTTAAACAATGCCAACCTTATTTATGCAGGTTTGCTCATAGCTTAGCCCTTTCAAAACCATCCAATCATGGAAAAGTGTGGGAAATCAGCCTTACTTAACCCAACAGGCAGGAATACATCTCATAACTATGTGTAGCTTCCCCTTGCAGGCACTATGTCTGGAATGGGAGAGGGAGTGCGCTTTCAGGCACAGCACTGGGGCATCCAGGAGTCCAGAGTCATGGCAGGACTCCTTGTGAAAGACCATGAGCAGAGACTGCTGCAGGGCCAGTACCTGGGTTCCCAATATAAAGTGGAAGCCTGGGACTGTCTCACCCATGACCTCACCAGTGCCACTGGCATACCCCGAACTGATGAGCAGGTCAGGCATCAGTATGCCGACCTGAAGCAGCGAAAGGGGGATCTCTTGGATCAGTGGAACCAATAGGCTAGGAGGACAGGGAAGGTCCAAGCTGTGTGTAAGTATCACTCCACTACCTGTTTAATAATTGCCACCTCATGTATATTACGGACAGGTATGGCTAAATATTCCGCTTATGTCCTTCACAGTGGCAAGTGAGCGGGCTGCAAACCAGGAGGCCCATGGATGTTGCTTGGAGCGGTTGCAACACGAGGCAGGTTAGCAATACTCTTGCATGTACTGTCATAGGAAATAAATCTAAAAGTATAAGTAAGTTAAGTTAATTGCCTGTATAAAACCTGTATTGTTTAAGGCAAGTACTGCATACACCAGAGAATAGTGCAGGAAGAGTCTCATATAGGTTGTATGTAAATAAAAATATAATAGCCTGACAAGAAATATCTAACTGCTGAACTGCATGTGTTTACTCTGGTATCATATGGTAATGTAGATTTGCAATCACATAATAGTACTGTTGTATTAAGCACTGTTACCCACACTGTGCTACATAAATAAAATGTGTAGGAATATCTGTATATGACTGGTGTAATCCCAAAAGGTCATATAGTACAACTAAGAGAAACATAGAAAACAGTGAAAAGACAAACAACAAAATCCAAATAACACACATAACAGAGATGTGAACTGTTGTATTTTTAGCACACACAGCCATGGTTTGAATCCTGGGAGTGGTAGTAGGCTGCATACAGAATCATATCCCACAACTGTACAGCTATGTCCAGAATGTACAGTAAATCGGCCCATATCTGCTACCTGTCACCCTGTCCACCTGGGTAATCAGTGGGATTATCCCAGACATTTAGGCAGCAAACAAGAAATACAACTGATTGTCACACATCTATAAGAATAAACCTGTCACTCTAGCAACTCCCCAAACTGTTATGAGAGTAATAAGCAAAGTATGTCCCATCTCCACCCCCATGTTGTCAAGCTGTGACCAGAGTGTGTACAGTAACCTTATGATTTTATGACTTTGTACCTTTATTGTCAACAGGATATGACACATGTAAAGCTGTAACACATTTTTTATAAATATAAGTGTATGTCTGTTTGAATTATAACGGCCTGATGAAGACCTAGTTGAAAGCGCTTGCTGAGTTTGCTACAATAAATGTTCATAATATTGTCCGTTGAACACTTGGATTATTTCTATTGTACCTGACAAGTTATTGTTCTACGGAGTTTGATATTGATTCTTTGACTCAATGTAACACCAGCACTGGTGTATCTGTAAGGAATATCTTTATGCTCGTACTTTATGGTCACAGAAGCTTGTGTACATACCTCTCACCCACTGTGCCGTCAGTTTTTTATTGAATTGTTTATTCTGCTTATTTTGAGGGCACGAGAGTGTTTGTGAGCGCTACTTTGTTTTAACTGTGTCAGTTTATTTTCGTAAACGCTCACATACCCATGGCTGAGAGTCACGCCGATAATGTTTCTATTGAATTACCCTATAACCCGGATGTTCGTCCAAGTGATAAGATGAATGCTGTTGATAACCGCAACAGGTTCCGAGACGCTGTGCTGTGTGAAATAAACCCCCTACTTGGTTATAGCTTTACCGAAGAAAACGAAAATAACGGAAAGGCTGCTAAGGACTATGAAGGATTACATGTGTTAGTACAAGATATGGAGAGTGATTTCTTAAAATTAAAACGCCTACAGCTCCAAAGGCAACATTTCGAAGCATGCATAGTGAAAAAGATTATCCCCAGGTGCTTAAGAATTTTAAAGATGCCCACTACAGGTACTTTGTATACAGACTTACTTTATAAGTGTCAGCAGATCAATTCAGAGACAAGTTTTAAATATATGGAACTTTTGAACAGTTATTTTCTGCCCACAGAAATTGCATTGAAAGAAAAAATACAGAAACAACAGTCAACTGTATATGATATGTACCCTAAACATGTTGTTGATATGTCTATAGATAGGCTGCTAGATAATGTTTTTCTTTTTGAGAAAAAATTATTGCAACAGAAAAGGGACAAGATGGTAAGAGATATCAACGATTTTGCTAAAGGGAATGTCTTCACCTGGCCCAAGGTGGAGACCAAGACACAAGGGTGGAAAAATGCCCAAGGGAATAATGTAGTACAGAATAAACAAATGGTAATAAGAAATGAAGAATCGAATAGATTATTTACTGCTAGTAATGTTTTTCAGAATGATAGCACTTCCAGTAATAAGGAAAAAGATAGCCAGATTGAAAAGAAGAATAAGACTATAGTAACGACAGCCATAGTACATCATGATGCATGCCCGTCACCTATTAATAACATTCATAATATTTCAATTTCTGAGGAAGCAAATACACGGATAGATATCTGTGAACATGTGGAAAATACAAGTAATATTTTAAGAGAAAAGGATAATGAGATTTTAGACACAGTTGGCATAGCTACAGTAAGCGGAGATAGTAATAAACCTACCCCTTTCCCTATTGCCAATCAATGGAGAGGGGGAGGAGGAACAAAGGGACGGTCTATAAGCAGGGGGAGACAGAGGAAGAGGCCAGCAGAGCAAATACAAGCTGGACCTACACTAAAGAAGATTTGGCAGGGGAACAAGAATCCCTAGTATGGAATATATCCATGAAAACATTAACTAAAGACGAACAATATGTACTGGAGAAAGGTCTGACATTTATTCCATCTACCAAAAGTAATATTACTGATAATATTATTGATCTGAAGCTTTTTATACGTGATTTACAGATCAGAGTTGACTATAGTGATAAGACAGATATTTCCCATCCATTTAGGAAACCGAGTACATACATCCCCAATAACCATGCATTAATTGAAGCATATTCACAATTAGTTGAGCAAGAGCTATATGAAAATGAGATTAAGAACAAAAATAAGAGATGGACTGGTAATTTGAAACCGGACCAAAGGAAAGCCCTTATTTCTCTGAAGCAAGATGAAACTATTATGATTAGACCAGCAGATAAAGGAGGGCCTGTCGTGATTATGGACATGGAATTTTATAAAAATCAGATGTCCTTGATGATGAGCGATTCCAATTTCTATGAGAGAATTAGCACTAATAGAGTTAATAGAATAGTAGCTAGTGTAGCCTATAAATTAAGCAATATGTTAGACGAAGGCAAGATTAATGAGGAACTATTTAGATATTTAAGGATTGACCACCCCACCATTCCAACTATACAAGGGATCCCAAAAGTACATAAAGATGGAACGTGCCCACCCATGCGACCTATAGTTGCTGGTAAGGTGTGGGTAACTGAACCTATATCATTATATTTGGAATCAATACTTAGACCCTTAGTAGATAAACATGAGTACATATTGAAGGACACTAGACAATTTTTAATAAAACTGTATGAAAAAACATCCATACATTGTAATGGACAGAAAGGGCAGGATAGTATTTTGGTAACGTTTGATGTGCAATCTCTGTTCACCGTGATACCGAACAAAGATGGACTACTGAGACTAGAAAGGAGGTTGATAAAAGATGGTGCTTTCTCTACTAGTAAAATTAGCGTCCTATGTGAGTTAATGGAGATAGTACTGACAAATAACATTTTTACATTTGATGGTACAATCTATATACAAAAGGATGGCGTAGTTATGGGCACCTCATGTGCCAATAGCTACGCCAACCTAATTATGGCTGACTGGGAGGATACTTCTCTTTTTCAGATGGTTGATTTTAAGAACAATGTATCTTGCTACACTCGTTTTGTTGATGACCTCTTCCTAATTTGGAAGGGCAGTGAAGACAAATTAAATGAGTTGTATATAAAAATGAATAATGAGACTAGTTACCTGAATTTTACTATGGTTCAATCCAAAGAAGTCATACCATATTTAGATGTATACATAGAAAAATTAACAGATGGCTCTATAAATACAGGGGTATACAGGAAAAACTGCTATAGAAACAGTTTGCTTCATCGTAGTAGTATGCACCCTAAACATATCTTTAGTAATATTTTAAAAAGCCAAGCGATGCGAGTGTCTAGACTGAATTCCGATGATGCAGGGTTCATGAGAGAGATAGAAGGATTGGAAGCAAAATTCCTTAATAGGTCTTATACTAAGGAAGAAATTGAGAATAGTTTTAAAGATATAAGCTCACTTAGAGAGGGCAGAGCCCACCCTTATTTTGCTGAACAATATAACAAGTTAGAAGGTCCTGGTACTGATAGTGCTTACTCTGCGAGTAATATCAGGATTCCGATACACTATACGCAGGATGCTTACAGCATCAAAAGTATTTATAGGAAATACTGGGATATTCTCTTGACCGACCCTAATATATCTAAATTACTAGGTGAGGTCCCCATGTTCACCTATAAAAATAAACTTAATCTCCACAGAATGCTATGTGGCCCAAATAGAGTTGAAAGGACCATGCCAGCTGACACTAGTAATATTACAAAGAAATGTTACAAATGTAATCAATGTAAATACATCAAAGAATCTAATACGTTTACACATCCAGTGACAGGACAGGATTTCTTTTTTACAGCAAAAGCGACCTGTGACTCTGAACATGTTGTGTACCTAGCCACATGCCAGTCCTGTCCTGCATTTTATGTAGGAAAGACGGACCGTAAACTGAAGGAGAGGATAAGAGAACATGTGTATAAGATGAGGGTGTCATGTTCATCTAACGCCCTATCGAAACATGTACAGAACACAACAGTTGAACATAGGTTTTTGTTCCAAGTTATTCACGTGAATAAACCTGTAATTAGGAGAGGTGATATATTTAACCATACTGAACAGATAGAAGTGAAATGGATTATTAGACTAAGGGCAGATCGCAGCCCTGGCATAAATGATAGAGTATCAATTAAACCAATACTTAAGGCTAGGAAGCTCAAAGGTATATGTTGATTTTATTCAGTTATTTATCTGAGAAATAATTTTGTAACATAAATGATAGAATATTAATCTAACCAATACTTAAAGCTAGGAAGCTCAAAGGTGCATGTTGATTTTAATCAGCTATTTATTTGAAACATAAGCTTGTAACTTTGCATTTTTCATACATTTACTAATAGTCCATCATCTAATACAAGAGAATTATAATTACGCCAACTTAAATGTGTGAGATTATATGTACCATACATATTTCATGGTGTTTGTGATATTTTTATTAATTTTATATGTGATGTTAAGAATTGTATGGCATGTATAAGTAACCATCTATATTCTCTATGTACTCATGTGAAGGTGAATATAAGATACACGTGAACTATTGTTCTTTTATATATTTTATATATTAATACAGTTACTTATATTCTATATTAAATGTTTTTATTATATTTTTTATTAAAATAAAACATTATTTTAAATAATTTATATTAATAATAATACATTCTATGGATTTTATGAAACATATGTACAAACAAGAATTTATTATATCTATATATACATCTTTAAAGTAAGAATAAGTTATACTTTGTATAATTTAGAAAGGGCTTAGCTGTAGCACTAGGGCATATAAGCATACCTCACTGCCTCTTACCAAGGTCCAAACAAGATATGAATAACACTTTAAACATTAAATCTAAATAAACTTTTATGAATTGTGCATATAAATAGAATGAATATTCTATAATTACATATTTACTATATAATTTTGATATAAGAAAACCTTGTGATTTTATGACTTTGTACCTTTATTGTCAACAGGATATGACACATGTAAAGCTGTAACACATTTTTTATAAATATAAGTGTATGTCTGTTTGAATTATAACGGCCTGATGAAGACCTAGTTGAAAGCGCTTGCCGAGTTTGCTACAATAAATGTTCATAATATTGTCCGTTGAACGCTTGGATTATTTCTATTGTACCTGACAAGTTATTGTTCTACGGAGTTTGATATTGATTCTTTGACTCAACGTAACACCAGCACTGGTGTATCTGCAAGGAATATCTTTATGCTCGTACTTTATGGTCACAGAAGCTTGTGTACATACCTCTCGCCCACTGTGCCGTCAGTTTTTTATTGAATTGTTTATTCTGCTTATTTTGAGGGCACGAGAGTGTTTGTGAGCGCTACTTTGTTTTTACTGAATAAGCAAAGTATGTCCCATCTCCACCCCCATGTTGTCAAGCTGTGACCAGAGTGTGTACAGTAACAGAGTGAGATGTATGTGCCTAATACTAATGTGGAATCTGGTAATTTGTGTGGCAACATTCATGTAGTGCTAACAAACATTGCTCCCACAGGTCTGTCAGAAATGAACACTGTGCCTAGAAATAAATGATTGATACCCCGTACTGGTACTGTTTACTCTGGTATTGTATGGCATTGTGAGTATTGCAGTTGCACTGAATAATAAGGTATTACTCATCACCATCACCCACACTGTGCTACATAATATAACTGTCTAGGAAATCCTGTATAAGAGTGTTGTAATACAAGGTCAGAATGTAAAACCACATGAGAATTATAGACAGAAATCAGATAAAAGATATACAGCAATGTCTATATAGCACACACAACTGTGATGGACAGTGTTTTATTTTGAGCAGATACAGCCATGGTCTGAATTCTGGGAGTGGTAGTAGGCTGCATACAGAATCATACCCCACAACTGTACAGATATGTCTAGAATGTCCAGTATATCGGTTCATATCTGTTGCCTGTCACCCTGTCCCCCTGGGAAATCAGTGGGATGATCCCAGACGTTTAGGCAGCAAACAAGAAATACAACTGATTGTCACATCTATAAGAACAAACCTGTCACTCTAGCAACTCCCCAAACTGTTATGAGAGTAATAAGCCAAGTATGTCCCATCTACACCCCCATGTTGTCAAGCTGTGACCACAGTGTGTACAGTAACAGAGTGAGATGTATGTGCATAATACTAATGTGGAATGTTGTAATCTGTGTGGCAACATTCAGGTAGTGCTAACAAACATTGCTCCCACAGGTCCGTCAGAAACGAACACTGTGTCTAGAAATAAAAGATT